>NC_132884.1:12141653-12274153 GCF_030463535.1 Salminus brasiliensis | reverse complement strand
CATATGTAAAACTGACATGGAAGGCAAAGTCTGCCCTGCGCTTCTGGAGCTCACTGAACTAAGTAGCGATGACGACTTTAAGATTGAGGCTGTTGCGGTAAGAGATTGCATTTAGCATTTTAACATGAATTGCATATGCAGTGCTTATTTTGGTCAGTGTTAAGGACTACATGTTGTATAACTGAATACAACACAAAGCCATTTAAAAGGCCTCAGAATGGTAGTCAGTCGCTACATATTCAAACATACAATACTTAACGTGTTTTTAGGTTCTACAGCTAGTTTTACATAGAATACATGTATTCCTTGGATATCATTTATTTCTCATGTTGTTGTCAGATGTTTTCAACAGGAGACTTATTTTATTTAAAGTAATAGGAAAAAAGACAGAGATACATTAGATTTTGTTCTGATTAACAATATGTAATCTTAATGCACTTTTTTTGGGGGGGGGATGTTAGATCATAAATACCTTGCAGAACAACAAAAAGCAAAGTAAATAGGTTGGATGACCAGACAAGACCTTATCCCAAGTAAATGGGATGTTCCTTTTCATCCCAAGGAAATTAGTGTTTCACACTAACAGCAGTGAATACTCTCTTTACAGTCCCTATCTACTCTGATTTTGTTTTACTATTCTCTTTTGTGCAGAATTTACTAAGAATGCAGTGATTGCATTTGGGCGTGGGTGGATGCGTTGAAGTGTATGGTCGGGTGTATCTACCAGCAGTGACAAAAATACCAGTGTACCAGTGTTCTCATCAGAATTGTGGCAAATCATGAAACTTATCTAGAGCGACTTACAAAAGTGCTTCATTGTTTACTCAGAAAATACTCTTAGCTAGTTTGAATAGACTAGAATTCAAAGATACCTCTTGGCGCTTAGTGTGTTTAGACACTGTGTTTATACTTAAAGCTCGAAGGGCTCTTGGTACTGATCTGCTTTTGACCATTGTCATCATGGATCTCAGCTCGGACGAGCAAAAAAGGAAGCAAAAGACAATTGTGAGACCGCGATCTGTTACTTGAGTAACTAGGTTCAAACTATTTATTTTATTTATATATTTGGTTTACGGTGTTCCTGATGGTCTCTTGAGTGTTGGTAGGTGGTTGCTATAGTATTTCAGGTACTGTGTGTGTGTGTGTGTGTGTGTGTCTATTAAACTCATTAAAAAGACAAAAATCACATGCACTAAACAAAAAGTATACCCCTCTACCCCAATAAAACAAATTCAAGTTATTTCTGTGACCATTGTGGGCTTTTCTTTCATTAACCAAGGGGTATATATATGATTAATGAAAGAAACACCCACAATGGTCACAGAAATAACTTGAATCTGACAAAAGTAATAAATAAAAATTCTATGAAAATGAGCAATGGAAATCCGACATTGCTTTTAAACCATGCTTCATCAGAATTATTTTTAAAAGTAAACTCATTAAACAGGCCTGGACAAAAATGATGGTACCCCTGAAAATAATGTGACCAAAGGGACATGTTAAATCAAGGTGTTTCCACTAATTAGGGCTACAAGTACTCACTGTGCTGTTTGGTGACATGGTGTGTAACATTCCTTGTATGAATTAGTATGAATAGAACTAGAAAAGCAAGCCTATGGGTATATAGCTCAATCCGGAGCCTTGGCATTTCCTTCAAAAAGATTTCAGTCTTAAGTAACTGCTGTCGTTGACTCATTTTACAGATGTTTTAAAAAATGACACTCCTGCAAAAGAGTTTGTTTATCGGTTACATGTTTCTGGTTAAATCATAGGTACTTTAATTAATAATTTTATTTATTTTGTAATTAATTTATTCATTAAATTGCAGATTGTTAGCTGTTTGGGAATGGCCTTAATGCATAAGCTGACTGTGTAAGTATTTTCAATAACAGATTATGTGCAAGTTGGTAACCATGCTGAGTAAAGACACAGTGGAGCACCTGCTTTTACTACGGTTCTGTGAACTCTGCAGTGATTCCAGGCTCTTTCAGGTTCGCAAGGTAATATGTTAACATTTTATTATATATGTTAGCTTGCACACAAAACATGCAGTCTGTGACACATTGTCCATCTTTTGTAATATTCACATTTGTTAATGGGTAGTTTTTAAGAATTCAAACCCATTGACCATTGTGTTGCTGTCTGAACTATTGGGTTTGATTCTTTGGAGCCTTTTTTGGGGGGTATTCACATGGATACTTTAACAAAGGTACATTTTTGTACAAAGACTGGTTTCATAATGACCCTTGTAATTTTTCATTTCTTTTTTTAATCCTTTTTTAAAATTAGGTTTGTGCAGCCAATTTTGGTGAGTTCTGTTCCATTGTTGGTCAAGAAGCCACAGAGAAACTGCTGGTAAGTAAAGATTTTTGCTTTGATGTAACTGTAAGTTGGCAAATTGGTACATTAGGTGTCTGAATACTGGTATATTTACGGTAAAGTTGCGTAATTAATTATGTACAAGAATTCATCCAAATCTCCCTCTACTTTTTGGTTCTGATCCTAGATGCCAAAGTTTTTTGACCTGTGTTCAGACAGCCTGTGGGGAATTCGTAAGGCCTGTGCAGAGTGCTTTATGATTGTTTCAAACTGTACATCCCCAGAGGTACGCCGCACTAAACTGTCACCCCTTTTCATCAACCTCATCAGCGATCAGTCCCGCTGGGTAAGCACAAAGAAATGTACACATGCTTGATAGTCCATTTACTGGCATTGGAATACACAACTATGGCACAAGCAATTGATAAAATCAATTGTTCACTTTTTTTAAAATGAAAAATTCTTAACTCTTTAAAAGAAGTAAATGGTTCTTCAATGTATCTTTAGAAAAAGTGTGGTCAAAAACATTTAAATGTGTGAAAGGTTCTTTGGATTGATGAATACCCTTTTGTAGACGTTTTAAAAATGGATTTATATAGCAGCAAAAAGGGGTTCCACTATTGTTAAGTACTATATAGAATCCAAAACCCAATTAAACAGGATTAATTATGCTTATTGTAATAAAACATGCTGTTGGTTGGTTAATAATTTTCAATAAAAGCAATAGTCCACCCTTAATGAGATCTTTTTACTGTTTATTTTTATTCTCTCTTTTATGCCTTCTCTTCTCAGGTCCGCCAGGCTGCATTTCAGTCTCTTGGTCGTTTCATCTCTACATTTGCTAATCCATCCAGCACCGGAGTCCACTTCCATGAGGATGGAACACTGCATGAAATCCCAAAACCGGCCACAGACAGGTATTCTACTGCAAGGATATCAGAAAACTCTGTGAAGATATTAATAATATGTTAAAAACATTATGTCACTGCAATAATGGAAGGATTATTGATGTGGCAATCAACTTATTAGGCAAAAAAGACAGCTTAAAACACAAACACATTCACAGTTGGCTTGCTCACTGGGCGTCTTTGATCCTTCATGTCTTACGTTATTTCTTCTTTTTGTCTCTGTCTTTTATTAATTACTAATTATGTAAAGCTGCTTTGTGACGACGACAACAGTTGTAAAAAGCGCTATACAAATAAATCTGACTTGACTTGACATGAAAAAACCATTGGCCTGCAGCCTATTTAAACTCCTCCACAGTGATCTAAACTTTCTTGGCTCATGGCCTGTTCAAACCCCTCCAGTGTGAAGTGCAGTCACTTGGTTATAGGTCAAACGGCAGAACCGTCCTGCCAGCAGGGAAAGTCCAAAATACAACACACACATAGTTGATAAAATGAACAAAGCACGAGAAAGGCCACAGCTGTTTTGGGTGCACATACACACACTTGATATATTTGCACCTGTTGTATTTTGTGAATAAAATAATCTGATTCTGATTTATTTCATTTGCAGCAATGAGCAACAAAGTGGCTTCAAAGACGCTTCAACTTGCAGCGTTCCTGGTTGTTCTGCCTCTTCACCCCAAAGCTCAGACACAGCCATGTCTCCATCTCCAGCACTAGAAGATAACCACAGTTCTCCAGTTCGATCTTTTGTCAAGTCTGAGTCAAAGGATGGTGACCTGGGTCAGCCTGTGAGCTTGAACTCTACCCTGAACCAGCAAACGGACAACATCTATAACTCTTTCCATTACTGGAGACCACTACTGCCTGATATCAGCCAGGACCTGGAACTACTACATGGAAAGGGGAAAGAAGAGGAGCAAGGACAGGAAATGAAGGAAGAAGTTATTCCGGATTTGGACTGTAAGGGTCCAGCAACAAGCTCCCAGATTCAGAAAGTACTAGAATGCCTCCAGCCTCATCTGGATGACCCTGATGTACAAGGTGTCTTGAATATAGAGAAATGTATCTCTTTTGAGTCTTAAGTTGGGTTGTATATTTATGTATGCTCTTTTTTTATTTTTTACCTTAACAGGGTAATTAGATCTGAAACCTTGTTAAACGTTATCTGAATCTTTTGCACAGTGCTTCTTACTTCCCACTCTAAAAGTGTACAAAATAATAATTCTAAGGCTTTAAGTTTAGCTTCACTCTCTGCTGTTGATGGAAGCAGTGGGCAGTTTCTGAATAGATTAACATACATTTAGACCAAAATATAGCTTATTTTAGATGATGAAATGTTTGTTGAAAATATATCTATATCTATGTTCATATGCATTCTTGCTTACCAAAATAAAAATAGAACTGTATATGTTATTAAAATTAGTCATCTTATGGGGAAGTCTACCATATATTAGAACCCATACTTCCCAACTCCTCAAGTGCAAGCACTAGAATTTATTTTACTCTCTAGGCTGTTTTGGTCTTGTGATTTAATTTGTTACTCTGTTTTCCTAATTATTTGAATGATAAATCATATATTATTTTTGTGTGTGTTTCTTAGCCCAAGTGCAGGTTTTGTCAGCAGCACTGAAGGCTGTGGAGTTAGAGAGTCACACAGATGATGTGGATCAAGAGGTCTCAGAAAAGGTCTTAGAAAGTGAAACTGCTGAAAATCCCAGATCCACCAATAAGCAAGCAGAAATGGCTGCACACCTCCTAAACTCTACCTCATTAGTACTTGTGGATTCGCCTGGAATAACCTGTGTGGTAAGCAGAAGACTACTGTTATGTATTATTTTAACCAAATAAAAATACCATTTCTGTTGCAGCGTAATATTAAAGATGTGTACATTATAATGCTTCACTGACACTTAACAAATATCTGCTTTATGTGTTCTATATGTTATTTCAATATGATATTTCAAGATATTTTCGCAATACAGATCTGACACCTGATCAAATGTTAAAATGAACAAAGGACCAGTAATGGCACATGAATACAGATCATTTGTACTCAGCATTTCACACATAATGCTCTCTTTCTAATGAAACTTGTAGTTGGTCAATGCGGTAGGAGTGCGTACTATATCCACAACATGCACAGAAAAACCTTGTGATGTGATTTATCATGGTAATAATCATGATATTTGTAAAGTACCCAGCCCTAATTTAAAAGCTGTGATTATTTTTTTGTATTTGTGCAAAGAAGTCTGGTCTTCTAGAGAACATTGGAGAAGTGAAGGGCATGGACATAAACTTCAGTTGTGAAGAGGACAAATCTAAAGTCCAGGTGAATCTCACTTCTAATCTGTGTATCTGCACTGGTCTAAAGGATATAGTAAATTAAATGTTGATCTTTAGCTATGACACTTGACTTCTGTTGCTGTGTCAGGTAAGCTTTTGAGCACACCATGTTCGCACTAGATTAACCAATGATGAAGGTAAACAATTTTGGGCAGCGTTGATAATGTACTCTAGGGTAGGTAAACAAAAAAGCAAAGATTGGCCCACTAGTTAACATATTACTTTTTAATAGTTTTGATCAAGTTATTTTACTGCACTCTTTTAATCTGAGTCTTGCTCTTCTGCAGTGGTTTCCAGCCCTAGTCCTGGGGTACCCCCAGCTCTGCATATTTTTGTGTCTTTTCCAAACAGAGCCCAGAAGCATTTTCATATTAAAGATCATCACTTTAACTTATGAAAGCATATTAACTGCTAGACAGTTAGTGTTCAGTGTCATACTCTCTTAAACCTTTAAGAATTGTCTTATTAAACTCAATTTAGGAATCTAACCTAGCTTGCTTGTGACCAGCCTCTTCTTAAGTTTGTGTGAAAGCTTGTTTCCATAGCTGGGTCTAGTAACAGTTGGAAAGATGTGATACTATAGTGTGTTATTGTGCAATTTAGGTTACTTTAATTTTAATTAAATGATTTTTAATTTTTTGTGCGATATCTTATACTATTGTGTTCATCAATGTCTTTTTTTCTTCTTCTTTATTTTCTTCATTCCTACAGAATGTGATTCCTCAGCAGTTGTTGGATCAGTACTTGTCCATGACAGATCCAGCACGAGCTCAGACAGTGGATACTGAAATAGCGAAGCATTGCGCATTCAGCTTGCCAGGTGTTGCCCTAACACTAGGCAGACAGAACTGGCACTGCCTCAAGGACACCTATGAAACCCTTGCTACTGATGTACAGGTGCGAGTTATGCTATGTTTTTCTAAGAATAAAAGAAGTAAAGAAGAAAAGATGATGATTTGGGGAAAGAAAAAAACTCAATAATAATCTCGTGCCATTTTGTGCCTGATATATAATAGTCTCTGCCTTTTGAATTGTGTTCTGTCTGTGCTTTTTGTTCAGAATTTAAATTTTTTTTTTTTTTTTTGATACAGATAATCATACCAGCAGAAATAAAAATGTACAATACCAGGTTAAGTATGTGTTATTACTCTGACAGACTAATATATTTTTTTAACAGTGGAAAGTGCGCCGAACACTGGCATTCTCTATCCATGAGCTGGCAGTGATTCTGGGGGATCAGCTGACAGCAGCTGATCTGGTGCCCATCTTTAATGGTTTCCTCAAAGACCTGGACGAGGTGCGAATTGGAGTTCTCAAGCACCTCTATGATTTCCTCAAGGTAAAGAAGTTTTATCTCCTCTAGCTCTGCATGTATTTACTGACTGTCTTGACTACCGTCATTATATTTTAGATTGTAAGAGGTCAAAAAATGGGCCTATAAAATAATCAGTTAAATTACTAGAATTAATGTTTAAGTTAACAAGATTAAAAATGGAGATTGTTCTTAAAGTATTATTTGTTTACATATGAACAGTAATCATCATGCATCAAGACATCATGCCACAGTTACCATATTTTCCAAGAAGGATTTTACATGCTTGCAGTTTCCTCCAGCATCACTTCTACTTCTTGTTTACTGAAATGTTTTTGAATGCTCCGATTGATTGTTTTTTCTCCATTTCGCTTTCCTCTACATGGATTTAGCTGAATAGTGGAACGTTTATGATGTACCAGTACATATTAATGCGTGATGTTAAGCAGATTTGATCCTTTTTAAAATGGATCACAATATAAATCAAAGCCATGAACAAATAGCTAATTATACATGCAGAACCACAGAAATGGTAAAAACTCTCATAATCTTTGAATCTTCGATTGAATGAGCAAATGGGTAACCACAACATGAATTCTGTGTTTTATTTATTATGGTTTATTTATTTATTTTTATGTAATTCCATCTTTTAATGTAGTCAAACATAAACTTCCTGACTTTACTCTTTACCAGCTTCTCCATGAAGAAAAGCGCAGGGAATATCTGTATCAGCTACAGGAGTTTATGGTGACTGACAATAGTCGAAACTGGAGGTTCCGTTATGAGTTGGCTGAGTATGCATCAAATTAGTCACTCATTTATTCAATGATTTCAAACTTGTTCGTATTTTTCTTAATCTTACTTTTGTTTTGTCTAGTAATGTAAATATGTATTTATGTATGTATGCTTGTCTTTTTTATAGGCAGTTGATCCTAATTATTGAACTGTACAGCCACAGTGATGTGTACGACTACCTCAGACAAATAGCGCTCAACCTTTGTTCTGATAAAGTCTCAGAAGTCCGGTGGATTTCCTACAAATTAGTGAGTGATCTCTCTGTTTGGAATTACTTTGAATTTCTTTCAGCACAGGCTTACCATTTCCTTAAGAATCCTAACCAACAAAGACACTTGTTGAACAGTATAAGTGTCATTAGCAGTTTTTTCCTTTTTACTGTTTTTGAACCCGAGTTTGGTATGCAAATAACTAATCTTCACAAACCTATTAAACCATGAAAGAACACACCTTTTTTCTTAATATAAAGCAGCTGATCTTATTCCTGAGAAGTGTAACGGTCAAAAAGGCTTTTAAAAAATATTTTATATTCATGGATTTAAACACACAGTGAAGCTTTGAAAACTGCAAAAAGATTATATTAAGGTAATAAAAAACACTTCAAAGTAAAATATTAAAGTTATATAGCCCTGTAATATCTTTATCTAAACTTAGTTCAGTGCAGTCACCTAGTAAGCTGTTCAATTCTGTATTGAAGGTCAAATTTACAACCTGTTTTGGAAAACTTGGAAAATGTGTAACTAAAAGAAATATCAGTTTTAAAATCTTCATTTTTCATTCATCTGATAGACCTTAGCTAGAGTTGGCAAGGTCTGAGTAGACAAGTCTAGAGTGTCAGATATGGTATGATTATCAGTATATGATAAGTAGTGAGATAAGAGAGGTAACATCATCCCAGTTTGTGTTTGAATGATTTTGAGATTTGCCAGATGCCCTAATCTGGTGTGACAGTTTAATCATGTTACAGAGAAAGGGTGTTTTTTGTTTTTGTTTTGTTTTTTTTGTTTTTTTTTGGGACATGGGGTGCGTTCCTGGGTGGGTTGCATGAAGGTCAGGGTTGTGACACACAACCATGTCAACAAGGTGTGCATATGTATGTCCAGGTAGTGGAGATCCTGCTGAAGCTGTACTCCTGTGGGGCTCATGACCTCAGTCTGAACTTCATTAATGAACTTGTAGTGAGATTCTGCCACTGTCCAAAATGGGTAGGACGACAGGCATTTGCCTTCATATGTCAGGTGAGTTAAGATAAGGATTTATTAATTTCATGTGTATGTGTATGTTTTCTCTTTGCCAGTGATTTGTATTTGTTGTGGGTATTGGTGTGCAAAATACAGTTATTAAAGTACATTTCCTCATTTGAAGTATAGTTTATCCTTTAACTAAGTTTAACTAAAACCTGTAAATGTCAAATTGACATGTGATTATTTACATCTTTACACATTATGAAATCATGAAGAATTGTGTGAAGTATGTTTAAAGTATGGTCCTTCCTTGTCTTTATGTTCAGACTAAATAAGAGAAGAAATAATATGGTGTTGGAATTGTCACTATGACTAATGTTATCCAAGTACAGTTTTTTTTTTTTTTTTTTTTTTTTTTTTTTTTTTTTTTTTTTTTTTTTTTTTTTGGTCTAATCCCCAAATGGTTGTTACTGTCACACGGTCTCTAGGCAATTGTGGAAGGGGAGTGTATGCCAATGGATCAGTTTGCTCAGCACCTGCTTCCCTGTCTACTCAGCCTCTCCTCTGACCCTGTCCCTAATGTACGTGTGCGGGTTGCCAAGGCATTACGCCAAAGTGTGCTGGAAAAACGTAAGACTTGCATATACACACACAAACACACACAGCAAATTGGGCAGCACACTCAGCCAGTATGTACAGATACTGGGCTGTGTCATTTTATCTGAAAAGAACTGATCTGATGTATCTGCAGGTTTGTTTTTCCTAACAAGCTTGAGCACCCATAATTTCATTGGTTTAATCAGTTCATTTCAATCTTAAAAATGAGCACACTTTTTTTTTTTTTATCATATCATTTATATGAACTTCTGTCCTTATAGCATATAATAACTCTGCTGGCACTGGGAAATGCTACTCAACATCATACATTTTACACACACAGTATCAGAAAAGTGTTTGTTTTGAAGCTATGTGCCTACCTTATTTGTATGAAATTATTATGGTTTTTATTATACATTAACTGGCATCCTTTTTCTGCTTAGTCCTGTACATTCTGTGATCAAATACTTTGATGTTGTCATTTTATAGTACATTAGTAGGTAATGTCTTCCTAGAAGCATACTAAGCATTCCTGATTTATTTGTGATTTTTCTGTTACCAGCTTACTTTAAGGAGCCAGGCAGTGCATACTCTGATGAGCTGGAGGAGGCTCTGTGTGAGCTGAGAATGGATAAAGACAGAGATGTGCGTTTTTTCGCCACAGTGGAGCCCAGCCAGAACGTCTTGGACACTTCAGCACTGATTGAGAGTCCATTACTGTCTGAGTACACAAGATGAACACCAGCATCAACCATTTAAGTGTTTACAGTTTGGCACCATTTATTTAAACACTCTATATCCCTCTCTTTCTTCCCTCCTCCCTGACTGGCAGATTAATCACACCTACAAGCACAGATTTTTTTAAATGAATATAATTATTTGGACAGTGACACAATTGTTGTCATTTCGCCTCTGTACATCACCTCAGTAGATTTGTAATGAAGCAGTCAGTATGTCACTGAAGTGTAGACTGCCATGATTAAAGCTATAATTCAAGTGGTGTAAACAAAAATATTGCATTAACAGTTTAGGAATTATAGACACATTTTTTTTTTTCACAGTCCCTCTATTTTTACAGGCTTGTTTGACTGATAAGCAGTTTCATGCTGTGGCCTGTCCCCTTGTTATTTCATGACAACCCAAGGAGCTAAAAAGTCTGAACATGAATTCAGGAGCTGAATTTGCATTTCCAAAATCGCAAACCACTGATAACATACAAGAACGAAAGACAGATTACAAACTCAACCAGTTGAGAATGCTTTTTACTTACTGATGACAAACATAAAGGGAGAAAACTCAGCATTTATTAATGATCTTCACATTTGACGATGACCATTCACATATTAAAAATAATCCTTCTATTTAAAGTTATTAGTTTGTTAAAATATTGTGAGCCTGTGAAAACGAAGGGACTGTGTAAAAAATTGCTAGAATTCCTGAAATCCACAATCCACTTAGTAATGGTTCTTTGTCCTCTTTACATTCTGCTTGGTTTTCCTACAAGAACAGAAATTCAATGTGATTCAAGACATTTTCTTTACAGTAAATAACACCTAGCTCAGGTGAAAGTAGATTTAAAAGGCAGTTTTTGTTTTTTTTTTTTGTTTATGTTTTGTTTTTTAAGCTAAAATACCAGAAAATGACATCACACTGAGCCTCTACCATCTACCAACCTGCTTTTTTCTTGGTCCACATAGTTTTGCACATATAGCTGTGGAGAAAAAAAAAGTTAGTTTGTTTTTGTTTTCTAAACACTACAACTCAGGATTATACATACCAATGTTATTTTTCTCTTGCTCATTTTGTAGCAATATTATATTTCAGTTTTTCTCCTGTTTTGCTTATAAGGTGACTGTGTTCCCCTAACATGTATGGTGGACACTGGCATTGACCTTGTCTTTGTTGTGTTTGTAATTGAGGGCAGTGTCGGAGAATGATGGGGAAAACCACACTGTTTGAACAAAGTTGGCCAGGTGAAATGAATATTTAGAAGGAAAATGGCTCATCTATGTAAATTCTGTCACAAACGTCTGCAACCTCTTTCTGTTTTATTTGTTTTACTGACTTAGACTTTAATTCCTGGTTAAGTTTTTTTTTTTTTTTTTTGGTTTGCAAACTAAAGGCTTTGCCAGCAAAAGGCAGTGTTTGACTGTTGTCTCTAAACAAAGGCAGAAAAACATTATCTTTTTAATCATGTATAATCTTATTTGCTGAATTACACAAATATAATGTTTTTATATTTTTATTAAGGACCATTTATTTTTTAGAAAAAGGGTTGCACTGCACTTGTAGACTTGCATACAAGTGTCTTGAAACGCACTGTACCTTGAGAAATCTCATTGAAACTTTTTTTAAATCTAGGTTGATCTTGGCTCAGTACACTGCACTTGTTTGTATACATTCTAAACCACCCATGCTAAATGACACTCTCTTTTTCAGTGTCAGGAATAGGATGTAATTAAGACAAGTGACTTTTTTTATTAAGTTTGGGCATGTTTTGTATATATCAAACGTATTAGTTGAAAATCACTGCAAGTTTGTGGGGTTTTAGCTGTGGATTTATAATACGAGCTGTGTGTGTTTCCGTTTTTGTTGTAATAGTGGACCATATTATGCACATGGTTATTCTAATCTACTCTCTGTTAACCACTTTGTCTGCATAAGTACTTGTTCACTACTTTTCTTTTCATTTTTTTTTTGTGGTACAGCTGTTAATATATGTGCATATATGTATATATTTTTCCATTTGTTCTCTTATTGATGTATCTTGTTCAGAAATTTGATATAATAACCTTTTCTGGTTGCAACCATTGTAATTTCCAGTGTCTCTTTTAAAGACATTTTTAGTATTCTGAATAATATTCTAATATAAACAAAGAATGAATAAAGACAGCTGTGTACTTCTTTATTATAAAAGAATTCGTAAATTCCCTACAGTATGGTGGGATCTAACTTTGGGTTATAACATTTAAGACTGAAAATGTGTTAAAACATGACTTTTTGTTTGTTTGTTTGAGTTTTTTAGTTAAGGAAAGGAAAAACAAAACAGTAGTATAATACATTTACTTTAGTCCTGGCTACCTTAAGCTGGTTGACCAGCTTAGCTTGACCAGCATGACCAAAATCAAAAGATCATCCAAAAGAAAAATCTGAGAGCTAAATGTTTGAAGTAATAAGGTTTAAAATCCTAATGTGTAATATTTAGGCGTGGAAACTGATGTAATCAGGATGCAAACGAAACGCACTAGAGCTTGCAGATGTGCTCTGCTTTGAAGAAGATGGATATCTGAATTGCTTACCAGAAGTCAGCTTTAGTGCAGTTGTCCATGCCAGCTCTGGCATCCCCTGTTAAAGGACAAGAGTCCAGAACATGAATCTGTTCAAGAAGCTTAAAAAATTGGTTAGATCTTGTATGAATGACAAATGTCTGGGTGGTCAGAGGGTGGACCAGAAGTGGTAAATAGTGGGGTGCAAACTTTTTTAAGCCATCAGTCATCTGGTTCTGCACACTGCACATTTATTTTATGCTTAAGTGAGATGAAATCTAACATTTTGATCAAATATGATCCTTGACTCCATTTTTATTGCCATGTTGCGATTTTATGATCAGTCTTTAAAACTGTAAAAACTGTCCAATTTATATCTTACTTTTTCTGCTGACCATAACCGAATCAAAATCAGAAACTGCCCTTTTTCCATTTTTTAATAAAGGTGTTTATAAAGACTCATTATATAGACAAATTAATGAAATCAAATTTGGATTTATTCAAATAGAATTTGTTTGTGTAATTTTTACCTACTTACTGCTGTTCATGAGTGATTACACCATGAGGGAACACAATGCTTTGTGTTGTTTCATATTCTATATGGTCTGTGTACATTTGATTTTGAGACAATGATCTTGTTCCAAAAAGAAACAAACCGACACCTTGTTTGATTTCTGGTTTACATATGAAATGAAATGAAAAAACTTCACTTCTTCTAATCAGTTTAATCAATGTTTTGGGGTTTGTTTGTTTTTTGTGTGTGGTACTTTTTTTTTTTTTTTTTTTTTTATAGTCAACAAAGTTCTGAATATTTCAGATGCTTTCAGTGTTTAATCTCAGCTCTCGTTTGTCGTATTTTGTCATTATCCTATTATCTGGACAAAACTTCTGTCTGTTCATGTTTCCCCCAACAGTAAACACAGCATCACTTCATTGTTCTAGCTTGCTGTTGACAGTTGACAGTTCATGGAAAAAGTGCAGTTTCAATATTTTCTAAACTGTAATGGAATGTAAAGTAATGGAGTAAATGGTGTAAACAGTAATGGAATGTAACTGAATGCATTAGATATTTTAGGCTGTTGTAAATGTAACAAATCTTTGTTCAAATGCTAGTAGAAATCATCCAAGTAGTATTCAGATTTCTAAACATATAAAATCTTTCATATAAAATATGAACATTTCTGCTGCAGTCTTAACAAAACTTCATTAACAAAGCATGTGCACTCCTAAATTAGGCCACAATCTTGCTTGATGGCTCTTACATGTAGTACTCATGCTCCTCCAGTACTGCCATTTGTCTTGGAAATACTTTCTGTAGCTTATGCACCAAAGCAACCCTGGATCTTGGCATCAATCTTATGGGTCTCCCACTTGCATTCAGTATTCTCACCCTCTGCCATCTGCTGCCTTCACAACTATGAGTCCCTTTAGGATATATGCTTTAGTTTCAGCCTACACATGAAACTGAGAACCACCCAAACTAACTTGGCATATTAGTTTCGGTGGTACTCAGCAGCGACCTACCACGCAGTAGCATTCCAGCACCCTTTTAGTTAAAGGGGTAATGGTGACTGCTTCTCTCCCTGCCACTCTGCATCTCTGCATCATCTGCTGCATCTCTGCAAACTCCCTTCTCAACTCCTCCAGCTCAGATCATTTTGGGACTAAAGGATCTGTGACCAATGGCTATAACCTAATAATAATATAATTGATAAAATCCTGTTGGTGATGCCACTTTTATCTTGTCCCGCCTAGGGTATTAGCTGAAATGGTGAAAGGGTGAAATAGCTTTACTTAAGATGACCGGGAAGCCAAAGTCCCCACCCCCAGTACAGCCTTAGTACCTATGTGTCTCATTTGCTCTGTAAGAGTATGTTGCATCTTTTCATTAGTTAATACTCAGTAACTCAGTGTGGCTTTACTGGTGTAATGTTAAGAAAAAAAACATGGAAAGGTGTATCTTTAAGAATCTAACAGACTACTTCAACTTTAACTACAGACTACTTTAACTTCATTTTTTTTGTACTTGAACATTACAAAACAAACATTACAGATGTTTGTTTTTTGCATTCTTGTTGGTTAGGTTACGTCCTCTTGTGAAGGACAGCGTAGGTGCTCAGGGTCTTACAAATATGTGTCAGGGTGTGACCCAAGGCAAGGCAAGGAGGCACATTGTGTGACTCATTCAGACTTAGACTTGAACTTTATACAAAAGACTGACAAAAGCCCACACTGCAGACATATTCAATTCAATACTTCAATACCTTACTGTGACCCTTTAACAATAGTTAAGTTCAGAGATGTTTTAGAGTCAAACCAAATCTAACCCCCTGTAATTCATGGTGGGTTGTAACCTTCTCATAAACTCAACCCCCTTGATCATAATCTCTACAGATGCGGATCACCAATAACTGTAGGGTTTGTTTTTTTTTATTCCTGTATGCCCAACAATGTTTACCAGGACCAGTGAAGGTTAAATGTGAAAACAGAAATACTGATTTACTCTGATTGAATAAAGATTCAATTATACAAGTAATGTCTGAATGACGTCAGACATTAACACCCAAAGAACGTTATTAAGACCTAGCATCATGCAAGGTTACAATAATAAAAAGTGCAAAACAGTAAACTCAGTAAGGTGGATTTATTTATGGTGCACAATAACCTGAGCTATGTGATACAGTTAGACAATGAATAGATAAAAGATGCAAATACCATATATGCATAACACCTATGATTAATACTACCTATAGAGTATAAAAGACAGATTACAGTCAGTATAGCAAAATAGAGAGAGAGGGTGAGAGATAGTTGTACATCAGCTTTTGTGTGCATGTAAAAAGAAACATGCACATATCTGAACATATGAACTTTAAAAAAACAATAATTAGCACATGTTCAAGTTAGTGAATGTATATTGACGTCTGAGATAAGGAGCTACAAGCCAGGAAATATATACACAAATTCTTACCATGTTTTTATGCCTGAGCAAACCAGCTTCACTGATTATCCAGTCGCGGCCAAAGATTCTAGCTAGTGTGCTCTGTTTTATTTGAGTTAACATGCAGAAGCACGAGATTCACTCTTGTTGGACACAGGTGGGTTAGTTAGCTACACGTGTTAGCACTGAGCATACCAGTAAAGATTTACATCCCAATTAACTAAATAGACAGCTGAGACAGCTGTGTGTGCTTCCCGGAGTTATTATATATATAATAATCAAGTCTTCATTAGAGTTGTTGCCAAAGCTCTTTGTCAACTGATTTATGTGGACATGGTCATCCTCATAACCTCATTACCACATAAATTTGCTAACAGAAAGCTTCGGCAACATTTTCTAACTAAGACCACAGGCTTAGCACTCAAGTAAAAGTGTAAAAGTACTGTTTTTAAAACTACTTAAAGTATAAAAGGAAAAGTAATGTAAGGAAAACTTGCACTACTCTATCTCCCCAAAAACTGTGAGTACAAGTAAAAAGGTGTCTGAAAAATTGTAATGTAAGTTTTTGTACTTCGTTACTTGACACCTCTGTGTGAATGTGATTAACTACTTTTATCTTTATTCCTAATACTGGACACAGACTGGACCTGAAAAGGGGTTAGCTTTTTAGGGGTAGCCAGAGCATAACTGCTGCACCATTTAAGTTGGCATTGGAAAATTTGAATTCAGAAGTTGAGAAACGGTAACAAATGATACAACAAAAACAAATCTTTGCCAATACATTGTATCTAGCTAATGCCAGGCTTACACCAAACATAATGTCAAGCTTTTTCACTGACATACTGTTTTTTCAGCCTTGGTTCCTGCAAATTCTGTCCAACATTGTGAATAACCAATAGGTGAGCTCACTCCTTCACCCAAAAGGAAGCACCTTCCTGTCTTCGAGAAACACTGGGCTTAAGGCAGGAATACACCCTGGACAGGAAACCTGTCTGTTACAGGGCAACGCACACACAATTTAGCACAGCCAGTACAATCAGCACATTTTATAAATGTGTGAAGAATTTAAGGGACCCCCACACAGATAGGGGAAACCACACATAACTCCTCAGACACAGTGACCAGAGCGATCCACAACCCCAAGCTCCGGGAGCTGTGTGGCACACAGATACTCCCTGCAGCACCTCTGTTTTGATGTTGACACATACAGAAGTAGATATTCTGACACTATAGTAACTCTAATTGTAGATCTATGTTTGTATTTCTCGATGTAGGCTGTATCCTCCTGATGACACCCTCTTCTCTTTTCAGAGCACAGTTGCAGGAAAGTAAATTAAACCATAACACTATGTGCATTGACCACAGTGCTGTACATAAGATAAAAGCAAGACACAAACAAAAACGAACACAAGAAAAACCAGTAGAACATGGACAACATACAACATACATACTGTATCTGTTAAACTCTACTCAAAGGTAACATTGTAAATATAGGTTGGTCTGAGGTATGAAATATAGTGGCAAATATTTAGCGTAATGTCTCTAGTGACATTGCTGTGTGTGGAAACCCTGTTTAATTGTTCGAAGAAGATTTTCTCTGACTTTAGTAGACTTCTCTAAACTTAGCCTTAGTCACTTAGCCTGCTAAGCCTATTAGCTAATGAAAGCTGGTAGAAGCAGTGTAGTATTCATCAAGAAGCTGTTTATTCATTTAACTGGTGATTCATGAAACGGTCTGTACTAAATACTAATACTTTATACCTATAGTTGTAGTTTTGTAACTCAAATTACTGAAAAAATCATGTTTGTGATTCTGCTATACTAAGAAAGAATAACAATAAGAAAACTATTTGGATTAGTCTTTAAACTTTTTGTACTCATTCAAGTGTTATGTATAGAGCTAAATGCAATTCATCTTTCAATATCAAATCACTCATAAAGTAATGCAACAGCAAGCAGTAGTCAGTGTGTCTGGGGTTTTCTTTTTAAAAATTCTCTTATATCCTCACTCTCGTGGGCGTAACACATGCTTGTCTGATAGTAAGCAGTAGGCTTACCTAGATGGACTCGTGGCTGTCTGCCACTATTATCACCACTATTAACTTTCTGTTGTATCTGGTTTAATAATTTTTATCATTAATGTTTAAATAGTTCTGACCAGAGGAGGATGGGTCCCCCTTGTGAGTCTTTGTTCCTCCCAAGGTTTCTTCCTTCAGCTTTGAGGGAGTTTTTCCTTGCCGTTTGGCTTGCTCACGGGGGGTCCTTCATGTTATTTCTTCTTTCTTCTCTGTCTCTGTCCTTTATTAAGTACTAATTATGTGAAGCTGCTTTGTGACGACAACAGTTGTAAAAAGCGCTATACAAATAAATCTGACTTGACTTGACTTGACTTTTGTACTGTACCTCAGGAATTTGGGGTGTGTACATAAACGATTAGCAATGATGCAATTACTGTCAAGTCCCCACACACCCGTATTTACAGGCATCTGTAGCACCTGACCACAAGAAAATTGAAAAGCATTGCTGCAGAGTTTCCTTTGTGCTCTGCCCTGCAACCATACAAGTCTAGTAATTAGTTGGTTATTACAGTATTATGAGGACAATGCACTTTTACAATCACAGCAAGGGTAATTGACAGCGTTTGTCATTGATGGTAAGTGGCACCCAAGTTGTTTTCGTGAAGATTGACAAGAGGATTAGGCATTTAAAAATGTCAAAGACTATGACAATGCATAGGAAAAAGCTTTGTGCATACATTAATTAACCATAACACTGGCAGGTTAAGTGGGAACATTGATTATTGTCATCTACAGTGGCATCTGTCAAGGGGTGAGAAATGTTAGGCAGCAAGTTAGTTACGTTGAATCACTTAAAGTTAAAATCAAGAAAACAAGGGCCAAACTGTGATGGCTAGATGGTAGGGTCAGAGCATCACCAAGACATCAGGCAGGTTTTGTAAGTTTTATTTTTATAGTGGTCAGTACTTACCAAAAGTGATCCAAAGAAAGAATAACTGGTAAATCGTAAATGGCAAAAAAAAATTTTTTTAACACATTTGACTTTTAAGCGTTTTTCTTCTTACATCCTGATCAGTATCGGTGCTGAAGCAGTGTTTAAACACTTGAAGTCCAAATGTAACTACCTACAGCATTTCATCACATACAAAGAGTGTGTAACAGATTCAGTGGCTCTTAACTATCACTAGCCTACATCGGATCAATTTCGTTCCACTGTCTGTTGCTTAGTGGATATGCCAATGATTGATTCACAGCTTCGAGGTTTGTTGCTTCTCCTCACTTAGGGTGCCGGAAATGAGTGGCCAATAGGTGTAGCCTGTGTAGTGAGCTATAATGTTTACTATAAATTACAAATGCATTGTGGGAGCCTGCATTACCCTCAAAAGCTCATTCAAATTCCACTTTTCGCTACAAAACTATTTTAACAAAGCTTCTCACAAAACATCTCTCCCTACTTTTGTTACTATTTAGGAAAAGTGACTTTTATGGTGCAACATGTAAATCTTGACAATTAAAACTACCACTGCTAAGGGGATGTGATATAATAAAAATCACAATAACATGCTAAATTGCATGCTGTGTTTTATCCTGCATAAGGTTGTTTCTCACTATTCCCCCATTATAATGTTCATGCCCTCAGTTCATGTTCCAAATCAGTAGCACTTGTCTGGCAACCTGTTC
This sequence comes from Salminus brasiliensis, assembly GCF_030463535.1. Taxonomy (NCBI): domain Eukaryota; kingdom Metazoa; phylum Chordata; class Actinopteri; order Characiformes; family Bryconidae; genus Salminus; species Salminus brasiliensis. The sequence continues at coordinate 12,254,784 of NC_132884.1, read as the reverse complement.
CATCTAAGCAGTCCAGTGTAGCCCATTTAGGCAGGAAAGTAATTATTGTATTTAAAAAAAAAAAGCTTGACGTTGTGAGGGCATCCAAATATTTGACAACTTTGTTGAAAACGGATATTGTTATAATTATTGTTATATTATTGTTACCCAGCTAGTCAATTTTTCCTCATGCTAATTTAAATCTTGCATTTCACAATAACGTTAGCTAGCTCCCATGCTAATGAATGAAAAGGTAGACTACAATAGTTTATATGTTGTGCTAGCTTGACATTATGTGAGAAATATAAGTAATGCATTGCCACAGCTGAACACATAGCTTGTTAGTTGGCTAACAGAACTCTTATGTCACAACCATTTTGCCACAGTAATGTAAATGTAATTTAATTAATGCTTTAAAATGCTTTAAAATAATAAATAATAAATGCTTTAAAATGTTTTCTCCTTACCTCAAAGGCAGCTGTAACTGTACAAGGGAGCTTTTTTGTACTCTGTCCCAAGACAGAGGGTCAGCTATACTCTATCAGCTATATAATGTATTTTTATGTGTCATTGCTAGCAATGTTAGTAACTGTCAACTTTCAACCATACATTATTGATCCAAGATAGTACTGATATCAATATTTCAACCAAAATGATGATTTTGATAAAAAATCAATGATGTATCAACATCATCTTGCTATCTGGGGTGCTATGTAAATCTTGAAATAGTTTTAAGGGGAACAGTTTAAACCAAAATAAGAAGAAGCAGTAAAAAGTCATGCATTTGTTAGAGACTGCTTGTCTCTAACAAGTCCATGCCATAGTTTTATAAAACATGATTCATCACAGTTGTGTCCTCTGTTGCGACAGAGCGACTGCACCTTAGTTGTGAAAATGTAAAGCACGCTCAAAAGAAATGCTGCATGCACTGGGACTGATCTAGAGAACACCGTTCCTACAGGTTTAAAACTAGGAGGAACTGTGTCACGCCTTGATGGTTAATGAAAAATGCATCATGTGATCAAAATATCACTGTTTCTGAGTCATAGCAGGTCAAGTGTACTGCTCTTAATCTGATGTGTTGTGAAGTATGTGAAACATGGTCTCTTTGAAAGAATCACTAGATACTTATTTGAATTTATTGTCTTTAAAGTCCATACCATTAGTTATAAACGAGAGAAATGTATTTGCCAGTTTTGGCGTTATTATACTGCTGAACTGACACGTTAATTTAGGTTCTGTAGAAGTACAGCTATTGGCTCGCTTTATTAGAACATCACAATAAAACAAAAGGCATACCACGGTCAACTAGATCCTGTTATCAAACTACTGTGGTTGATCAGAATAGTGTCTCCTTTAACAAAGCTGCTGTATAAGAAAATCCACATTTAATCTGTGTTAGGCTGAGAGACACAGGAAATCACATCAAACTGCTGCAAGCACATCATTAAAGACAAAAAAAAAAAAATTATGTACTAATTTATGAAAGTAGTGCTAAACTTTTACACGGGGAGTCTGGGGCGTGCTTCTTCTGGATAAATAAATGCCCCCAAAATGTTTGACATGATTTTTTTAAAAGTAGCAATAGATGTCTCTTCAAAATCTGTATAGCAAACTGTCATGCCTGGTCAGGCGTGGCAGTGAAAAACCAGAAAACACTTGCAGGGATAGGATGATGCAAGGCTTTAATAATGACAGAGCGACTGCATCTTGCTTGTTACACCTTGGTAGTTAAAGAAAAATGCAATCATCGTGTGATCAGTCAACTACATGGGATGCCATAGCAACCACCTTAAACACCATGTAGCAACCAGGAAGCGAAACACCTGAAATCATATCAACTACTTTTCAACACAATATCATCCATTTAGCAACCCCTTAGCAATATCATAGAAACCACTTAGCAACACCACATGATTTAGGTTAAAGCTAACTTATAAAGCAAAGCGTAGCTTTACTTCTAATATTGTACAGACCTCATATCTTCATTATGTTTTTTTTCAGTGAGATGTCTCTGTTTAGGGTGTTTGGCAAAAACAATTTATGTTACCTTGCTGCACTCTGAAGCTCCAACCCAAGCTCATTAGCCAGTGGAGACACACCCCTAGAAAAAACCTGCCCATGCAAGAGGTTTGTGGCAAAACTGAAAACAAGTCAAGCAAACAAATGAGAGAGCTGGCAGTGTAAGCACAAATCTGACAGTGAGGGTAAAAGTCTGATTGGTGAAACACAAGCAAATTATTAGCATTACAAAACAAGTAAAATACCAAATAGTTTACAAAATTACAGAAATAATTTGTTTGAATGTTTACAAGAGTTACATTTGAGATCTCAAATTTTGTGCTGTAATACTTGCCTGTTTTCATGGTGTGTGACAACACCACAAGTCTAAATGTGATTTAGCTTCTCTGTACATCCATTTTTAAGCATAGAAACAATACAAGAAGTTTCAAAGTGAAGAAACTTTAAAAAGAGGTAAAACCACCTCCAGCTGGCAGAAATTTCTCGCACTGAAACTTCTATCTGCAACTTGTTGACCCAACAGTAGTAGTAATAGTACTATGACTAAGTAGGATGCACTGTATAATAAATCATACATTTAAAGAAGCCTCACCCATCAACAAGCCCTCTTCATAAATTGATATTGGTCAGTTTGTGTCAAAAAAATTGGTGCTTGCTCAAGTTCCAGTGAATGTTAAAAAGATTTAATTACATGGCTGTGGGATGTCATGAGCATTATCTTTTGTAATAGTGGAAAATTCTTTATGTGTCACCTGTTTTCTAGCTTGCTGTCACTGTTTTGTATGGTCCCACCCAGACTTTCAAGGAAGTACTGCAGATAGCAATCTTTTTGACACACACACCAAATGGAATTGTTGTATGAGACTGCACCTAAAACGTACAGATAAATGAAGAAATCATCCTTTTCTAATGAAAAGCATATTCACTTCCGTCCCATTTGTCAAAAGGGAAGGGCCAACATTTAAAAGCAACCTTCATCAGCAATCCTACACTAAAAGACAGTAGGCTGTCAAGAAGAGGTTTAAACTTCCAAAAATGTCTGACCGCTTAACAAACAGTAAGTGAACTTGTCTTATGAATGTATCTCCTTCTTTGTGTCTGTTCTTTTGTGATGGGTTGTCTTTTGAGACCAGGTTACCTTTGACTTTATATTATATTATTTTGTGCAAAATGGTTTTACAAAAATTGTGTTAAAAGGCAAGTTCAAAAGATCCTCCAAAATGTATAAACATAACCCTTATTGTTTTGAACTTTTTTATACACAGAGCAGAAACATTATAATGCATTTTATAGCGTACTTTGCTTTCTGTCTAAGGAGAACACAGATTTCTGGCACAATGCCACTCCTGGCATTTTTTGATAACAACAGCAACAAGATGCATGTTATGCCAAACCTGTTTGCCACACCTGTTGTCACCTATTTGTACTTTGCTGTTCTATTTTATTTAGTAATACTTTTAACCTTCCTTCGAAGCAGTCACAACTTGTTTGCTCATAGATTTGTTGAAGGTACAGCTTAACTGTGAGAAGAACAACAAAGATCACCGCACTGATGATATTGCTACGAATAGGCTGATAGTGCGAAGAGGGAAACCGTTCCAGCTGACATTTCTTGTGGAGCAACCCTTTCAACCAACGCATAAGCTCTTTGAAGTTACTGTGGAGACAGGTATGATATTTTATGTTGAAATGATCACTGACAGGTTTACTAAGACTTGCTTCATGTACCTTGCACCGATTTAACCATGATGGCTACCTGGCATCTGAGTTATTATTATTTAAACATATGACATTAACACTAATTATTATAAAGATTTTGGCAACAATGTGTCCTTAATGATTGTGGATTATGAACATGTGCAAGCCTGAGACGAGGTAAGTCAACAATTCTTTATATAGAATACCAGAAAAACAGTCAACATAGTTTTTAGCAAGCCCCATAATATATATGTATATATATGTATAGGGAATAAAATAACTTTCTTTTCATCTGTCTTTTACTGTTAAGTGTCTCTTGTCTCAGACTTTTAGGCAAGGTCTCTTTATGTCACTGTAACAGTGCCCTCAAAGCTGTAGTAGGTCTACAAGTCAACAAGTCAAATCTAATATTTAAAAATTTTCTGTAGTTCTTCAATAACTGTCACATAGTATCATAAACGTTTCTGTTAGAGACGTTCTGCCCATCTGCCCAAACAGGGGAGAGTCACAGCCCAGCCTTTTCCCAACAATAAAAAGTAATTTATTTGCTCATGTTCTCAAGGTCCAAATGCATCGGAAGAGAAGGGCACGCGGTCGTCTTTTAGCTTTCAAACCCACTCTGGCCCTGGCAAGCCATGGAGCATGCAGATGAGCAACAGTACAACCACAAGCTTTACAGTGTCGATCTGCCCCCCAGCCAACGCCAGTATTGGACTCTATTCACTTTCTGTGAAGACCGAACCTACTAGTGCTTCGTTAACCTTCATAGGAACACTGATTGTTCTTTTCAATCCCTGGTGTGAAGGTAAATTAAAATAATTTTTGTAGCAACCTTTCTGCTTTTCTTTTAGTACAGTGGTCACTAACCCTTGTTTTGGAGATTTACCTTCCTAGAACTTTTACTTCCAACCCAATTCTAACAAGTAATTTAGCTAAGAAAGAGCTCCTGATAGTAGTGATAAGGATGTAGGCTAACATCTGCAAGAAGATGGATCTCCAGGAACAGGGTTGGTGACCACCTAGTGGTTTTTATTAAATACCAGTAGAGGGGGCAAAATGAGATGTTTGTAAATGTGTATGTAAACTTTGGATAATAGCTGTACCTATCCTTTAAATCTGCTGTTTTTAATGTAAAGTGCACTTATTCTTGCCATCTATAGTCTAAATGTGTGTTTAAAATTTTCTGGTAGATGACTGGGTGTACGTACCTAAGGAGGAAGAGAGACAAGAGTATGTAATGAGTGAACAGGGTCTGCTTTATAGAGGGAGCTGGGAGAGTATTCAGACTATGGCCTGGGACTTTGGACAGGTGAGCTCAATTACCACATAAAAAACACCCATCACAAAGCTGTCATAGCTGTCCCCAAAGTTGTTCCCAACTTTAGGAACACATTGTTTATTAAATTATGTTTTTTTAAGATTTCTAAATGTTTGGTGAGCAGTGTACACAGATATGCATAGGCCGACATAAATGCAACAGTAGCTAATATATAATGCAGTGTAGTTTTATAGAACATTAGTACTAACCACTAGAATAATAGTAGTAGTTCCAAATCCTTCATTGTTCAAAAAAAATATATAAAAAAAAAAAAATAATAATTACTTTACATTCGTGGTGGTAAAATCAATCTTGATTTTCAGTTTGAGGATGATATCATCGATGTTTGCCTGAAACTCCTGGACATGAATCCAAAATGTTTAAGAAATGCAGCCGAGGATTTTTCTGCACGCTGCAATCCCATCTATGTCGGCCGGGTGGTCAGTGCTATGGTATGTGCCAAAATTCAAAATACAGTAATTCTTACATTACTGTAATCATGAATTATGAATATGTTAAATAAAACAAAATATTAAACAAAGAATGAATATTTCTTAAATATATGAACTGTAATTGTGTTCTGATTTATGAGTGACCAATAACCACAAATTACATGTTTTTTATTTTGTTGTACACATAGGGTTGTGTTTGTTTTAATAATGCCATTCCTGGGCTTTTGTGTTCTTGTCTCTTACACTTGTCCTACAGGTAAATGTAAATGATTATGATTATGGTGTGTTGGAGGGAAGATGGAGCAACTCATACAGTGGAGGAGTTAACCCAGTGTCCTGGAGCAGCAGTGTGGAGATCTTAAGGAAGTGGTTTAAAAATGGGTGCCAACCAGTCAAGTATGGACAGTGCTGGGTCTTTGCTGCTGTTATGTGTACAGGTAAAAAAGTGACACAGGTAATAAAAAAAATTACTAATGTATTAATGGCCAAAAGTATGTGGTCACTATTTAGAATAGATTTTAGGCCTTCTCGGCGCAGCAAACACTCCACTCATCACTGCTAGGAAACCACAACATCAATCCATCAATTTCCTCTTTGATTGAGTCTGTTATGAGGATTGCGATAGCAGCTGCAGCTCACATCCTCAGGCTCCACAGTTAGTGACATTATATTATTTTATGCATCATTACTATTTGATGGCTCTGTTAAGGTTGCTGTTCTTTATGCTGTCAAAAAACTTTTCGGCAAACACATTCTTTATTAAAACAAGTAGTTTAAATTGATTCTGAACTATGATCAAGTTTAAAAGATAAAAAAGACCAGAAGTAACTGGCATCATACATTAAGCTGTAAATGAGAAAAGCAGGGACTCAAGCCTCATTTTTTTTGTTTGTTTTTTAGTGCTGAGGTGTTTAGGCATTCCGTGCCGTGTCGTCACTAACTTTGAGTCAGCTCATGACACCAATGCCAACCTCACTGTTGATGTGTATGTGAATGAAAAAGGAATTGAGGACAAGAAAGACAGCATTTGGTAAGGTTTGGTTTTATTATTTACTAATTTGTGAGCAGTACAAAGGAGAGAATAAATAAAATATTAAAGTTTTTCTGCAGGAACTTTCATTGCTGGGTGGAGGCCTGGATGAAGCGTCCAGATATCTCTGATAAATCTTTCTATGATGGCTGGCAGGTCCTGGACCCAACACCACAGGAACAGAGTGAAGGTACTGCTCACTTGTTAATATCTTTACTTTAATTAATACCTTTTTCTTCTACCTGACTTTAATTTCTTTACAGAGATGATAGGAATCTCATGGACACAAGGACACAACAAAATATATAATGGTAAAATAATGGTAAATCTGAAGAAAAAGTGTTTGGGACTATTCTGCCATTAAAAAAACCATGCATGTACCTATCTACCATAAATGATTTTCAGAAATACAGTTTAGGCCAAAAACTATGCTACGTTACATTCTGTATTTATATATATATATATATATATATATGTTGGTGTGTTGTGCTCTCAGTCAAGTACTGACGTCCCTAACCTGAAAATTGATTTTATTCTAAATTCAAATATTTAATTGTAGGAGTGTTCTGCTGTGGTCCAGCACCATTAAAGGCAATTCTAGAGGGTCACACCAATGTGAAGTACGACGTGCCTTTCGTGTATGCAGAGGTAAATGCAGATATAGTGAAATGGATGACATGGTCAGATGGCTCCAAGAAAAAAATCCAAACACAAACTTCCAGCGTTGGACAATGCATCAGCACAAAAACTGTGGGAAGTGACAAGAGACTGGACATAACCAACCAATACAAATATCCAGAAGGTTTGTCTTTAATTTGATATAGACACTCTCTGTTGCAGAGATAGACTTCAAAGAAATAGATTTCAAAACCCAGTGGATTTTAGTGAGCTTGGGAATAAATGTGTTTGGCATAACAGACCAACTAAAGGAGGCAGGCTGCAGCTCATTTTATTTGAGTGCTTTTTGATGACACCTCCTCAGTTTTATATAGGAATTTAAAATCTCTGGAACTGTTCTCGTGAATTTCTGACACATTTCTCTCTCCCCATACCCTGCTCATCAGCTAATTGTCAAGCCCTTCATTACTTAAAACTATGCCGAGCAGGCAGGCCTTAGGACTGAAGTTAAAAACAATTGTCTGATAATATAAGTATTTTTTGTTATGTTTGTATAGCTTGTCTGATTTTGAATTAATCGATTGGTCTTCATAACATACATGCAGGCTCGAATGCAGAAAGAGATGGATTCAATCTTGCCATGAGAAATATGGCCGCTTCTAATGGCACTGATGTTCCAGCTTCTCCAGCTGTGCGGATGAAATTTGAGGAGGTTGTTAAGCCAGTGATTGGTTCCGACATCAAGTTGAGCTTGACTGTCCACAATAATGGTTCCACTTCTCAGACTCTCATCATCCAGATAAATGCACAGACCATCAGGTACACTGGAATCCCCACAGGAAACATCTACAAGGAACAGAAGGAGATACAACTTCAACCTAATAAAGGTACAACTGACAACCTTTTCTTGTCTGTGAACACTGCATGCCATACACATGAAACCTGAACCATGAGGATCAAGCCAGTTGTGCATCAGTGTTTAAAAAAAGGCATGAGTTTGTATTTTACAGTTGATTGTTAGGTAAGAAGTAATAAACATAAAATGCACTATTGATGAATAGATCATTTGATCATTTGATCATGTAAATAATTTTACTTTAAAATTACATTACATTACATTAAAACAAAAATGAAATCAAATTTAAATCATATCGATTTTCTTTTAATATCAACCTTTGTGTGGGAAGGATGTATCTGATACCTCAATAAGAGACACAAGTGAAATGGAGAAAAGAACATACAGACTGCTCTGGTCCTCTAAACTTACTAATGTAGAAATCTAATGTATTAAATGATGTCAAATAGCAGCTATTGGTTCCTACTTTATTCCTTTTAATAGTTTGCTTTAGTTATCTGTACTATGTATCTGTGTTTGTTTGCAGAGCTGTGCCTTCCCATCACAATTCCCTTTGCTGATTATGGAGATAGAATGCTGGTAAACAACAGCATCAAAGTCTCTGCAATTGCCAAGAATGCAAAAGACCCTAGAGAGATGTACATGGCTGAGAAAGACATAGTCCCACCTAGCCCACCACTTTCTATCACAGTGAGTTTGGTTAACCTGGAATATATGATCTGCCAGTCAATATAGAATTAACAAAAGCACATATAATTAACAATTTTATAGAACATACTTTCAATACATCAACTGAAATTAGGTGAAGTGTTTTTTTTATTGTTTCTACCAAATGGCCATGTTTATGACTAATATATCCCATTGTTTCATACAGTTTCTTAGCACTGCTATAAGTAGAGCTGTTTACTTGTCTTAGTGCAGCAGTAAGCAAGTTGAATGCATGTTATGTAATCAGGTTGAATGCATTAAAGGCATGTTTAGTTAACCAGGCACTTTACTGTGACCTGCCTGTTACACACTAAATAATAATGAATATTCTTTACAAAGATGCATGCCATACTGTGTACTCTCTTTATCAGGTGAAAGGAACAGCTGTTCAGTATAGAGACCTCACAGTAGAGGTGATGTTTGAGAATCAGCTGCCTCAAACTTTAAAGAATTGCTCCATCACACTGACAGGGAGTGGCCTGCTGCAAGTGCCAGAGACAAGTCGGTAAGATCATAATTCTCATAGTTCTCATAATTGTGATCATACACACACTAATCTACAACTTGCATCAGCAAAAATTATGTTATGAGTTAGAAGAACTAACATAGGTTTTATTGGTTGCAACAGGTTTGCTATGCTTGGACCAGGACAAAGAGTGAGAGTCATAATGACATTTTCACCCTACCGGACTGGACTTAAGAAACTAGTAGCTGATTTCCAGTGCTCAGACTTCACTAAAATCAATGCCAGCTGCAACATTGATGTCAGACCATCCTTCAGCACCTGAGATGACATGCCACCAAATTATACCTGTTAATTCATCAAAGTAAATACATATGTGTAGTTATATTGTTCTTCAAGCAGAGCGGGGCTAGAGAAGTTAAATAATGTCTATGAAAGTCATTGTGCTATATTCAAATGCATGTTTTTGTTTATTTTTTGTTTTCTGTTATTTTGGGTTTTGGTTAGCAAACATTAACATTTCAAATTATAGCCACTAAATAGCCAGTGAAATATACTGTTGCAGCACAATATAGCCAATTATAGGCTAATGAAAGGCATATACCATCTTGATATGGTTTAGGATAGCTAGCGTTAACATTTCACTGCACCATGTTCTGTGTGGACATGCTATTTGAATAAATGTTTTAAATTAATCTGTTTTCTCTATTTGGGCTAATATGGAATGCTTTAATTAATTTTTATATGACCATTCTCTGCTTTTTCTTTATCTTATAGAATTAAACAGGCACTTGGGTGGAAAAGTGGGTGCAATATCCCATGTTTGAAACAGTTGCATTTGTCCCACCCAGAAATTATACTGCAGGGAGAAAACATTGTAATTTTTATTTTGAAAGTGTGACACCAATATAGGACAATGTTGCAGTGGTGATGGTGGCAGGAGTACTCCTATGTTGGCATAACAATGATCCATCACTTCCTGTTAGTACAAAACGGATCAGTATTGTTTTATGCACTAGCCTACCAAGTGCATATTAGTAGCTATGAAGTATATACCTTATAGTATGTAGCATTTAGGACACAGCCTTGGTCTTTGTTGTGGCTATTGTTAAGGTGCCTATTCAAAATATCTTCCAATTATAAGCCTTACTGTCTTAAGTTTTTGGTGTGTTAGAGCGCCTGGTTTGTGAAGTGAGCTTTCACCAGCTTTGTAGCTAATGAGTGCAAATTTAGTGTCTGGCCATGTCCCAGAATACACATTGCCACACTACATTTACATTACATTTACATTTATGGCATTTAGCAGACGCTCTTATCCAGAGCGACATACAAGGTTATTCATATCACAGAGAAGGGCCAATGTAGTGTTAGGAGTCTTGCCCAAGGACTCTTATTGGTGTAGCACAGCATAGTCACCCAGACCGAGAATCGAACCCTGGTCTCCCACAGGGTGTTGTAACTCAGTTGCAGGTAGTGGTGTTATCTGTTGCACCACACCAACCACACTACATATTATATACAGAGGATGAAAAAAGTATTGAACACGTCACCAGTTTTCTAAGAAAATATGTTTCTAAATGTGCTATTGACATACAATTCTCACCAGATGTCAGTAAAAACCCATTCACATAAATGACTTGATGTGAAATAATGAGAAATGACACAGGGAAAAAGTACTAAATACGCCTACTGAAATTTATTTATTACTTCTGTATGGAGAAACTAGTCACAGGTATTGCTCAGGTATGATTTTGGTCAATTCTTTCACACAAACACTTCAAATCCTGAAGGTTCTGTGGGCTCATTCTATGAACTTTGAGCTTTGGTTCCTTCCATAGATTTTTAATTGGATTTGAGAGTTTCCCTGACTGTGTGTTTGGGATCATTGTCTTGCTGAAATTTCCACCCTCATTTCATCTTCATCATCCTGGAAGATTTTTCATTCATTCTTCCTTCATTATATAAGGCATGCCAGTGCAGAATGCTTAAAAACCATGATGCCCCAAACCATGAAGTTCCCACCTCCAAACTTTACTATTATGGTGTTTTTGGGGAGACATGCAGTGTCTTTTGTCCTCTAAACATGGTGTATATAATGGCATCCAAAGAGTTCAGTTTTGGTTTCTTCTGACCAGACTATATTCTCCCAGTATTTCACAGGCCTGTCTAAATATTGTTGGGCTTACATACAGGCCATGGCAGTTGAGCACATTACTTTTCTTTAAAACAATTGTCCCTGCTAATTCCAGGTCTTCTTGTAGCTCTCCATAGGTAGACCTTGGCTCTTGGGCAACTCTTTTGATCATTCTTTTTAATCCTCTGTCTGAAATCTTGCGGAGAGCACCTGGTCGTTGCCGGTAAATATGTATTTATTAAAAGTAGCTGCTAGAGTACCGCACTAACCTGTGCTGCATTCTACTGTTTCCTGGCTGATTTTCCACAATACTGAATGCTTAGTCTGTCATGATTTATTTATTGCACTCTGTCCCAACAATGTCAAATTCACTTCTATACCTGTGCTGATATATGTAAATGATCTCAGTTTTCACTTGACTGCCCTGCATTGCTCTCATTACACAAATTATCTAGCTGAATTATTCAATATAAATAGGTGTTTGTATATAAATATTTTGCTTTTCATAACATCACAAAAATACAAAAACAGGCAGTCTTAATTTCCATATATGGCCCATAAGGACTGGAGACTGAAAGATACTTTTTAAAACTTTAATATTAGCTACATTAAACTTCGTATCCAAGTGTTTGTTTTGTCATGATAACACTCCACGGTGTTTTCCACCTAAAGCCAAATCCTAGGGTCTTTATTCAGCAACTAAAGGGTGTGTGGCCAGCTTAACCCTAGGCACAACGACTCACATGCTTGCTCCACAAGTAGCAAGCATCCCTTTTAGTCAATAGCAGCTTCCTAATCAGCCATTTTCATGACAATATTTTAATGTTCTTTGATCAGTAAAATTAACTGAATGTTTAATCAAGAGCTCTGGTGTGATAAAAGAAATGAATCCCCTGGCTTATTTGCCGCTGCATAACAGGAGCAAAACCACGGAGATCCATGAAATAGAAACTTGTGTGTTTGGGCTAAGCAATAACAGTCAAACAAATCATGAAATGAATGCATGCATAGCAAATAATACTTTAATAATCTTAAGACAAAAAAAGCATTTTAATATTTCCAGACATTTTGTTTTGTAAAAATACATTAAGAAGTGATATTTTTATAATATATTCTGATAAGGTACATGGAAAACACTCTGCTGTTGTAAACCTATTTAACATTGTTTCTCTCTGTTACTAGTTGGGCGGGGCATTTCTTAATGTAATCATTTGGATATGTTTTGTAAAAATGTGCTTATTCTCAATATTCTTTATTTATTTAGGTTTCATCACCTGTTTAAGTGCCAACTGTTGTCAGTCTCAAGAAGTTTTTCGTTTTTGAATAAATGCCTCAAGAGACACATATAACAGCTAGAGAGTTGTGTTTTGTTAGTTAACACAAACCAACTTCATAGGTTTTTATTTAGATATTATATACCCTGGAAGACAGGCAGTTTTTCCTTACCTTGAGTGGTGAAATATTCTTAAGTTTAGCATTTCTTGTGAGTCTAATTCCATGCACTACTAATCAGTATTCAGTCAATCATCAACCCATTAAAAAAGACCAGTGACACTACCTACATTGCTCAGATAAATAACTGGTCATCATGTTTTAGCAAGAACTTTAGTGCTTGTAATACATTTGTATGGTAAGCATTCTTATTCAAAAATTTGATTTCTATCCAATAATTAAAAACGCTTAATTTCTAAATCCATATCTATATACTCTATACTTCCCTTATTCCATTCCATCTCAAATGTATGAACTATAAATGCATGAACAGATGATATAGATGAGGTGTATTTACATAACGTGCAATAATATGCACTCCTCAAAAGTGGTTTTATTTAATAAAAACTCTTCCATTGGCTTAACAGGCTATAGACATTTTTTACCCAAATAGTGAACAAACTTGTTTATTTGGGGGAATAGTGCAAACATCAGTTTCATATATGATGGGAAAAGTCTATTCAGAGTTCTGCACAAAATGTTTATTATTAAAGCAAAATACATCTCAGGATATGTAAAACATTAGATCCAAAAACCACACAAATCCACACAAATCATCCTAAAAAAAAAAACTGCTTATGTTATGGTTGATGACTTATGTGCCTTCAGATTGCACGGATCTTTCACTGGCACAAACTCAGATTTCCATTTAGGCAACCTTACATGCAGCAGGCGTAGAGAAACACAACATTATTTTATGGGTCTGCTGTGCCCAGTTCCTGCTATCTGAATCACTGACACAGAGATTTCACTTCTTGCAGATTATGATCCACAGCTCCCTCTAGAAACTGCACCCATGCCAGATCTTCTTCCAAACACACATGACATGCCCTTGAATAGAAAAGGAAGATTGAGGAAAAATACACATACACACCAGATACACATCTATGTTTTTGAAAAAGCTGAATATGAATTAACTAGTTAATTATTAGTTAATCAAATATGTCTTAATGATATACTACACCCTTTAACATCCAATGTCTAATTGTGCAATGTAAGATTAACAATATAGTGCCACTAATAACAATAAAGATGAAGGCATGCAGCCTCTCTGGATCGCAACAAATGGGTTATTGACTTACTGCATTGTTTGGTGTCTTTTTTGAATAAAGAACTATATTTTAAAAGGACAAAGCTTTTTTTTTTTTGTTTAATTTCCATCAAAAGCAGGTTAAAGCACTAGCACTAATGGTGGTTGATGAAGCTAATATTCAAAGATGTCAAAAGTATTCACAATTATTACTCAGGTAGAAGTGTAGATACTAGGGTTTAAAAAGACTTCTATAGAAGTTGAAGTATCAACTTAAGCTTTTTACTCAGATAAAAGTGTAAAAGTACTGGTTTCAAAACTACTTAAAGTATAAAAGTAAAAGTAATGTAAGGGAAACAAAGGCCAAAAGCTTAGGCCATGCCACAGGGGCGTTTTTTTTTGTACTTTGTTACTTGACACCTCTGCTAATATTTGAATGTTTACATTCTTTCACAAATTTTGTAAAATAAAGTGGAGGCTAATATACAAACCGGATTCCAAAAAAGTTGGGACACTAAACAAATTGTGAATAAAAACTGAATGCAATGATGTGGAGATGGCAAATGTCAATATTTTATTCGTAATAGAACATAGATGACATATCAAAAGTTTAATCTGAGTAAATGTAACATTTTAAAGGACAAATATGTTGATTCAAAATTTCATGGCATCAACAAATCCCAAAAAAGTTGGGACAAGTAGCAATAAGTGGCTGGAAAAAGGAAATTGAGCATATAACGAACAGCTGGAAGACCAATTAACACTAATTAGGTCAATTGACAACATGATTGGGTATAAAAAGAGCTTCGCAGAGTGTCAGTGTCTCTCTGAAGCCAAGATGGTAAGAGGATCACCAATTCCACCATTGTTGCGCAGAAAGATAGTGCAGCAATACCAGAATGGTGTTACCCAGCGTAAAATAGCAAAGACTTTTAAGTTATCATCAACAGTGCTTATCATCATCAAAAGATTCAGAGAATCTGGAACAATCACTGTGTGTAAGGGTCAAGGCCGTAAAACTCTACTGGATGCTCGTGATCTCCAGGCCCTTAAACGTCACTGCACCTCAAACAGGAATGCCACTGTCAAGGAAATAACAGAATGGGCTCAGGAATACTTCCAGAAATCATTGTCAGTGAACACAATCCACAGTGCCATCCACCGTTGCCAGCTGAAACTCAACAGTGCAAAGAGGAAGCCATTTCTAAGCAAGCTCCACAAGCTCAGATGTTTGCACTGGGCCAGGGGTCTTTTAAAATGGAGTGTGGCAAAATGGAAGACTGTTCTGTGGTCAGATGAGTCACGATTTGAAGTTCTTTATGGAACACTGGGACGCCATGTCATCCGGACCAGAGAGGACAAGGATAACCCAAGTTGTTATCAATGCTCCGTTCAGAAGCCTGCATCACTGATGGTATGGGGTTGCATGAGTGCTTGTGGCATGGGCAGCTTGCATGTCTGGAAAGGCACCATTAATGCAGAGAACTATGTTCAGGTTCTAGAACAACATATGCTCCCATCTAGACATCATCTCTTTCAGGGAAGAGATGCATTTTTCAACAAGATAATGCCAGACCACATTCTGCAGCAATCACAACATAATGGCTACGTAGGAGAAGGATCCGGGTATTGAAATGGCCAGCCTGCAGTCCAGATCTTTCACCTATAGAGAACATTTGGCGCATCATAAAGAGGAAGGTGTGACAAAGAAGGCCCAAGACGATTGAACAGTTAGAGGCCTGTATTAGACATGAATGGGAGAGCATTCCTATTTCTAAACTTGAAAAACTGGTCTCCTCTGTACCCAGACGTCTGTTGAGTGTTGTAAGAAGAAGGGGGGATACCACACAGTGGTAAAAATAGCCTTGTCCCAACTTTTTTGGGATTTGTTGACACCATGAAATTTTGAATCAACATATTTCTCCTTTAAAATGTTACATTTACTCAGATTAAACTTTTGATCTGTCATCTATGTTCTATTCCGAATAAAATATTGACATTTGCCATCTCCACATCATTGCATTCAGTTTTTATTCACAATTTGTTTAGTGTCCCAACTTTTTTGGAATCCAGTTTGTATGTATTACTTTGGTATACATATAGATAAATGCTGTTCTGATTTTTTTTTTTTATTATTATTTTAGTGAAATGGTGTTACAGTACCCATGCGTAACTATCTGAAGCCTAAGACCACATGATTAAACAAGTGTAATCTTAACATTTGTTTAAAATAAAAACCTGCAGCCACTCTGGCTCTTTGTCAAGACATTCTGAAATCATACCATATCGAGAATGTACTTGCACTGCAAATAGATTCTGTCAGAATACGCATGTGAATATGCAGTGTGTAAATACAATTACATTTTAAACCTTTCAAGGTGCAAATTCTAGAACTGATGCATTTAATTTTGTGTTCAGATGAAAGTTCAGCAAACAGAACACTTATTTTTCTAAGTTTGAATTGTATAGCAAAATAGAGTAATATTAAAACAGCATGAAACACTTAACACAATATATCACAACAGAATGTGAGAATATGAGAATTACCTGGTGATATCAAGTGTTTTCCTTAATATGACTGCCAGTTTACATGCCTAAATGACAACAGTGACAAACCAGTGATGTAAAACAAAACATTCATGCAATTATAAAGTATTGCATAATTATATAAGTAAAAGTTTGCCATTTATTCATGCATTAGTTTTCAGCAGAACGATAACGGAGGGGAAAAAATTCTCTTATACTTATAAAAATAACACTGGCAGAAAGGAGTCAATCAATTCTGCGGCTAAGGAGTCAATCAATTCTGACATTTACTAGCTAGTGCTAATATTTAAGATCTACAAAAAGCTTAAGTAATAATGGAGTTGTGGGTTTGAAACATGTGCCTGCTAAACTGCTACTGTTATGCCCTTGAGCAAGGCCCCTAACTCTTTCTGCTCCCATAGCATGGCTGACCCTGCACTCTCACTGCACAGACAACAATTTTGTTGTACTGTTCAAATATAAAGAAAAAAGGTACCTAAAATAAAATGTATGTATAATGCAGCTGCAAATAGATCATGACCAGCATAAAAACAGAAATTGCTCTTCAAACACATTAGGCCTTAGACATATTAATTTGCCTTATATAGACCTAACACATTGTTGTGGCATCAGTATTGCATCAGTATTAAATCAATAAATACAACATTGTGCATATGCTTAGATGATTTAAATGGTAGCGCAGAGAGCGCCTCACTCTCATTCAGTTTGAAAAAAATGTCTTAATTCCGAGCACCTCTAACACTTTAATATAACCAAGCATGCAAAGCATAGCTTCCTCCAGCAGCAATGGGGAGCAAAATACAAGGAAAATCTTGATGTATCAGATTACACTGGATCATTCAAATGTCTTACATTTTGATCCACGGCAGTGCAGTCTACAGGTGGATAAAGACTTAGGACCAGGTCATCAACACTGGAAAGAAATAAAACAAGCAAAGAAGAAAAATGCATTTCGAAAATCTGTCCCTCTGTTCCACAGAAGCATAAGTTTCCTTTCTCTCTTTCTGCACCCCATCTCTTTTCTCTGTGAAAGACGTTAATCAACATTGATTAACTTACCTTGGGCTGATTTCTTTCGTAATGTCAGCAAGATCATCAAGTTGTGTAATGTTGTGAGGCGTGTCAACTTTTCCATTTTTATGAACAGCACTGGATAATTTACGCAGACATGCTCCTGAAGCCTTAATCAGGCCCAGACATTTAGAAATGAGCTGGCGGTCACTCTGGGACCAATATGTGTCCTGGTTGCCACGGGCATCAGGTTCATCATCATCATCCAGGACATCACTAAACGGGTCCTGGTTCTCAGATAGTGCCTACAGGAAGAATAAAGAGGATGGGATATAGTTTCTAAATGATCAAAGGACTAAGACAACTAAGAAGTTGCTTACCCACCTGGTTCATCTCCTCTAGAGCATCCTTCACTATCCCAGTGTATGAGCCCACTACATGTAGCACTGCATCACGATTATCTGGAAATGGAAATGCACTTTAAGCCTAAATGGTTCTATTTAATACTAAAAATGGTTCTCTGACAACTTTTTTTACAATTTTGAACAGACGCTTCCTGGAGTTCTATGTGGTATGATATCAGAGCTGAGCTTCACTTCTGTAATCTGATGAAAACATAAACTGTTCCCAGTATCATTTTTTAACAAATTTAACAAATTAACAAGATGAACCACACTAATAGGATATCCTTTAACACACTTGCAGATTTCCGATGGGTGGCATCATTTTCTATTTGGTAGTTTGAAAATTACTTTTAACTTATAACTGAACACTTATAACTGAAACGCAAAGAGATATTAAAACAGAATATAAAAGGTCAAATTTAACACCTAAGTGGAAAGACAAAATTAATCACATGCTCAGGATATTTGCTTATGGAAAGTATTTTTCTATTAAAGAATTCAGCATTTGTTCTTTGAGATTTCTAATGGGGCTTAGTAAGTATGTAAATTGTGGAGAAATTAAATGTTGTTCAGTGGTGTCTGACCAGTGTGCCACAAACCATTATTTTTCAGAACATTTCACAACATTAGAAAGTTGGGATTCGTCCAATACAACACATTGGCTAATGTTAATGTTAATGTTACAGTTCATGAGTCCACCTTCAGAAAAACACTGAACAACAGTGGTGTGCATGCAGGGTTGTAATGAGAAAGCCACTGCTCTCTAAAAAGAACAGCACTTTGCAGTCAGCTACATGCCGGTATTCTAGGCTTCATACCTCAGGAAGAAAGAACCTACAGACATAATACACAGATCATAGCAAACAGAAAGACTAACCCCAGTGCAGTGCCATTGACTATCAACTATCAGCAAGTAATCAAACTCGGAAAAACAGCTAAAATCCATTCGCTTCTAGAAATTAAATCCCAGTTTAAATCCCACAGCAGTCATCCAGTGAATGTGTACTGTGAAGCATCCAAACACAACATAATTGTTTCTGTACATTATTTTATCCTAATTCCTAAAATATGTGCTTTGAGTGAGAAACAGAGTTACTATAGTCATAGATTCGATTTTGTGATGCGATCTCTGCCTCTCTGTATATAATGATTATTAAAGGCCTTGGGCACATAAGGTTCTTTTTGTCTCATTTGTTTGATTTGATTCTCCTTGTCTGCTTTTAGGATCTGTGTTAAAATATGTTTTAGAAAATTCTAAATGGTTGACACACTTACAAGCACCACAGTATCTTCAAGACATTAATAAAACTGATGTGTCCCAACTTACCCCTTGGAAGCTGAGCAAACTGATCACATGCTGCCCAGACACCCCCTGTAGATGTTAGCTGTTCTTGAGATAAACTTGAACAAACAAACAAGCAAGCACACAAGTAGTGCAAAATGCCCATTAATAGTGTAACAAGTAGCACAAAGTTACAGACACTTTCAATACATATTCTGTCATGTTGAAATGCTTTTTTTAACTATCGCTAGAGACTTCATTAATATACAGTATATGGTATTGTGTCTTGTGTAGTGTCATGAAGTCACTTGCCGATGTCTAAAGCACAGCTTTATACAACTCATTTTCACAGAGAATTACAGACTGCTGTCACTTCTATAGCTAATGAATCTTTTCAGCAAGAATACGAGGTAAATATTGCTAATTACAAAACTGCAGAATATGACACGGTACAAATGAAAAAATTCAGTAGAAGAGGGAAGTAGAGCTTCAGATACCTCTGTAAAGGTGAGGACAGGAGGATATCCAGCAGCTGAACCACACCATCCAAAACTTCCACAGCAGCTTCTCTTACAAGCTTACGCAGGGTGATGCCTAAATGAAACCAAATTCTATCATGAACCATGTCATGTCTATCACATGGTAGGCAATGTTGTTACCTAATTTGAGCAAATCAAAATACACCATGATGCACAGTGGCTTAACACATACAAATGCAGTCCAAAGCATTTGGAATTTCTATAACTTGCAGATTTTAATCTATGGGGTTTAACAGAAATAATGCATTAACAGTTTAGGAATTAGTAGTGCTGAATAGCCTGCCCTTGACCTCTGACCAGAAAGTACGGATACAGGGACAGAGTCAGAGAGCTTGGTAGTAATTGTCTGAGACTGTTGCTGCTGGCTCCCTCTCAATATAACTGTATTACTAGAGTCTCCAGAACCTGTCTCTCTTTACCTATACAAGACTCTATCTGGCTGGCTGTCTGTCTATCGTTCCCTCTACATCTGTCTGATTCTGTCTACAGTTCTGTATTACAGACACTGCACACTCCACACACACAGCACACGACATTCCACACCAGAAACTCAACTCCACAAATTGTCTGTCAATCTATATATCCCTCTACAACTGTCTATCTGTCTACAACTCACCGCACTGCACACATTCACACACCATGTAGTCCTATCACATACATGCAACACACACTCCACACGGATCTTTGACTTTGGTCCAATTAATCGAGAAGTATTTGATGATAATAAAATAATAATAATATATTGGAGTATTTGTTGACCTATCTAAAGCATTTGATACAGTCAACCACAGCAAAGGCCATGAACAAGCCACTATTGAAATTCTTTAGGACAGGTGCTCACTGCAGGGACTGTATTGCATTTAAAACAGTGTTGCGTTTGTATAGTTTTGTCTAAGAAAGGAATGCTTTATCAAATTATCTTTATAACTATCCATGGTTGGTTCATGTTGTTTGTCCAGATAAGAAATAAAAGAAAATATGTTTCAAGCTCCAAAGACTTTGAGATGTTTTGTTTTGTGTTTTGTTTGGACAATTGTGACTACATTTTTAAAGATATTAATTTCAATAGCTTATATTTGGTTAATTAAAGATAAAGGTAATGGTAGTACATTCCATCTCTCAGGACTATCTTTGATTTAAGATAAGATAAGATAGTCCTTTATTAGTCCCGCAGTGGGGAAATTCACAGTGTGATTTCTTGTAGTAAAGGGTCTATATAACTCTGAACTTGTATAACTCTGTTAGGATGTGAATACTATTCCAGTAAAATGTGCTTAGAGGCATCCCGAACTATAACCAGATGATGGGAATAACCAGACTTTTTCAGCGACAAAAGGTGCAAACTTATGAGGTGCTAATAAATTAAGACATTAAACAATCTTTGTGTGTCTTTCTTTGATGAATCATTTAAGTTTAATATTTAAGGATAAGGATATTATAGATTATAGTATGCTTGATAGCGCTTTACTAGTGAATTGATCAGATATGCAGCAGTGGCTAGAACATTCAAAAGGATTTTTATTTCATTTTTAAACAAGCATTACAAGAGCAGTATTTATATGATGAGGTAGTATTGTCTTTTTCAAAATGTTTGGTCTTATTTTTAATTAACAAAGGTAAGAGAAGAGGCCCTAACTGTTTTTAAAATTGTGATTGGGCATAAAAGAATGGGCTTCTTAACTTCTCCAGGTGAAAGAGGCATGTCCATTAATTCTGACTGTTCATACTTCTTGTATTGTCTACACTTCATACTACACCACAATTCACACAACACATAGAGCCACAGCACATTCCACACCACACGCACAACATACACGACAAAAAAAAAAAAAAAAAAAAAAAGGTTTTGGATCATTTTGGTAGGGATACACTGCTGAAACTTTAGATTAATATTATGTATGCAGTCCCTCTGCCAATTCCATTTCAACTTAAAATGAAGTGATGATCCTTATTTATAGATCACATTTAAAACTACACCACAGTACAGGCAATATTCAAATAATTGTTATTTTTTGTTGTTTTTTAGGTAACAAAGCCACTTTATTTCCTAAACAGTTCATGCATTATTGTTAGACACATTAAATCTAAAAGCTAAAGGCTTTTAGTTAGTCTAGTTATAACTTGGCAATTGTTCAGAGTTTAAATAAGTTAGGTTTCATGACAGTACTACTGCATTTGTACAGGGAAGAGTCATTTTGAATGCATAACTCTGCATAAAAAGCCCATAGTTTATCTACACTTTACATAGATTTAGAAACTAGACAAAAATGTTTAGTCATCCACAAGCTTCAGTGGTAAATAAAACTGTATTGTCAGCATACCCACGATAAGAAATATTATGTTCATAGAATATACAAACAAAATAAATAAGGAGGTTTAAAAGGAGCAACAATGGTGCATGTTACAATCCTTTTTGCCAAAGCTGCTGAAAATATTACCCACAATACTACATATAAGATAAGTAAGTAAATAAGTAACACAGATGAAAACAACTCACCTTCACTCTTGGGCAACCAGTAATAAACTGTAGAGAATGCCAGTACACTCTTTTGAATGGACTCGGCTAGCAATACACAGTCCTTGAATGAGACCAGAATTTAACAGAATTGGGATCATTAACTTCAAAAATATCACAAATAAAATACATTTTCTGAACAGCGAGTATATTGTAGCACATAGTGACAGCCTGACTCACTTCCTCTGAAGGCAGCGGGGGTTTGGAGAAGGCTAGACTGAGTTTTGTTGCTTCTTGTGAGGTAGCCTTCACTGTCTGAGCTGTGGAATAAGGCAAGAACATATTTCAGTTGGATTATTACTTAGACCAGCCACAAACATGAAAGATATTTCTAGAGAATCTGAACTCAAGGACACTCAACTCAGCACTTCCCAGAAGTTTGACAAGTTAAAAGCCCCATTACATGCATTTGATTCTCCATCTGAAAACACAAAACCAAAGAAAGAAAGCTAGAGTCAAGTACATCAGTGGCATTCATGCTCTGCAGGCACAGTACTAACCTTACATTAGCAATGACAAATAGTGAACACAATTTCACATTAACAAAAAAGTCTGAAATAGAAAACAGACAAAGTAGACTTTGAGTTGATGCTGTTGTGTGCTACAGGATTGTAAAAACAGTAATATTCAAATATACAAATATTAATTTTTAGACCACCTTGATCTTGGCTGACCTAATTATTCTGCTAAATGAATGAAATATAAAGGAACTTTTTTTTAAATTTCTAACAGTGCCACTTTTATTAGAAAAGTAAAAAAAAAAAAAAAAAAAAAAGAGAAAAAACAAGAAAAAATAAATCCTGACCTCTACCATAGTACTTGATGGTCAAACAATTAATTGGTGAAGGAAGTTAACTTAAAGTTAAGTTTTTGTACTAGTGATAGGAGGCGAAGATAGGTAATAATGAAAGGAAAAGCTGACTTCTTAACTGTGCCATAAAACAGAGGTTACCTGTTAACACTGTAGTATTTTCTGTTGCATAATAATGAGTTTTTGCTAGATAATTAAAGTACATACTAAAACATAAAAATAAATACATATATGCCCTTTTTCCCACCGGAAACCAAATCGTTCATGGGAGACATTATGGACATAACAAAGAAGACTTTTTTTTTCATCAGATACAGCGGTTCTTGTCTTTTTTTTGTAGTAAGTACATCATGACAACCTCCTTCAGAATCACCATGTGTGGTGGTGTCACAAAATTTAGTTGTTACATGTATTGCTTAACATCCATGCCCATGTAAAAGAGGCATGGAAGTATGTGGATAATGGTTACAACAGTTACAACATTTGAAACGGACATGTTCATTCTCATACATAGAGAGAGCATAAATGATCCATTAGAATAATTAATTAATTAGTTGTTAGATTTATTGACTGATTGGTGGGATATTTAGCCAAGAAGCTAGGAAGCTGCAACATGACATTAACCTTTGTGCCCAAAGGATTGAGTGCTAAATGCTCTCACATTCCTGTTAACAGAACCTCTTATAATCAAAGAAAATGGAGGCGATCAATGGCACAATGTGGTGTTGACCAACAGCAAAGAGCAATGTGTGCCGCTTGGAACCGTGATGCGACATAAAAGCCACTTGCTGATGTGCAGTGACGTGGACCACCATGAAAACCACCTACTTGTACCCAGCAGGGGGGAAAGGTGTGAAAGCAGACAGACAAGCGCACTAGCATTTGGTCCCTTGCTCTGCTCGTGAAATCTTTGGTATACCATATTTTAATCCTCTTTTGTTGGGCAGCTGTACTGGTAGAATGTGTTCTGGCAGATTTTATTGGTAGCAAAATATATATATCATAAAACAATGGGCCAGCTTAAATACACTGATCATTTGAGGTCTATCCACAGATTTTTGATTTTGATTTTTTTTTTTTATATTTGCCTCCAAAATTGCCTGGCACATAATTGAACTTTTCAGTAAAAATGCCAAGAATGTTTTTTTGACTAAGCAACAGGCAAACAATATTTGCTAATATAAGCAAGTGACAGTTACAAGCAACCGAACACTGTGAATTTCTGATATTTTCCCATAGAGTTCTTTAATAAGGGAAATATGTTTCCTTGCAACATAGCAGTCAACAATTATTAGAAGAAGAGGACAATTTCAGTTAATCAACACAACACAAAAAGATCAGTGTTGTTGGGCACCATATAAACACCGCCTTCCAAAGAAGAGGACCTGCATCTATGGTTGAAGTCACTAAATTGAAAACATCCACGCCTGATTTTATGACTTTGTGGAAAACCAGCACCAGAACATCCCTACCCAGAGAAATGGCAATACCATGGGCTTAAACTATTTTCTCGTATTATTAGTACCACCATTAACCTTAATTTCTTTAATTTTTCTTACTACTAAGAAACTACTAGGATTTGCTGCATTTCGACTGCATCAACACAATACTAACAACAAATGTAAGCTATCTGTACAACTTGTGCTTAAAACAGGAGTATTCACTTGCAATAAGTTGTCCTTATTTCTATTATAAATGTAGAAAAGAATAGAAGAATAGTCCTAAAGTAAAGAAAAATTGTTCAACCCAAACAAATAAATAAACAAGAGCATGTCATCACCATGGGACCAACGTCTCACAATGCTAAAGTACAACAGAAAGTGGACTGCATGATGTTTTACAGTTTTATTAAGAACAGATTCATCTTTGCAGCAGATTAAGACTGACAATATGTACAATATTTGAATACAAAGGCAGTCAAACACTAGACATTTTAGACTCCTGGAATAGGCAAGTACATACAATAGGCCTCATTCATGAAACGTAAGCATTTCATGTAAATAGTGTGTACTGAAGTGTTTGTAATTATGAACAAAATTTGCATCTGCTTTTGACCCCACAAATTGTGCATAACGTCTACATGCACTTTAATTCAGAAATTCAAAAAGTATTAAATAATAAATACTAATTTATAAATAAAATGACACTCAATAAGGAAACAATACTTCTTACTAAAGCCTGTTATTTAGAGCAACTTTCAGCAGCCTGAACAGAGAAATCCGCTACTTTTTTTACACGTCAGGTCAGTTTCTTAATAATGTGAATTATCTCAATATAGAAAAAGGATTATGAAGTTTAATAGCCACCAGCGGAAACACCAGTGGATCCACCATTGGATCTTGCGCCGTTGCTGGATTTAACAGACAGTGCTCTGCAGAGAGAACGTGTCTTTAGAAACCATTCAGTATGTATGGAGCGCTATGCAGGTGTGTTGGGGCGGTTTTATTTTATTTGTTTTTTAAGAAATAAAAAATTGAATACATTGGCCTTGAATTCGCCAAATATGTACAATGATGAGTAAAATGAACTTGCTCTTCTATAGCTTAATGCTTACAATAAACGTAACTCTGGGTGGTATCTGTTTGTAGAACGCGCAAAACACGAAAGACTGCTAGCTAGCTTATCTGCGTTTGTTCATATATGAAGGCAGACTGACATGGCTAAACTTGCTGGATACTCCAAAACCGTATCGCGTCACAACTTTCTAAAGTACCAGTCTAAGACCAACAACATACACCGCTTACGTAGCTAGCTAAGCTAGAACTAGCCGGCTCAGACTTCTTAGTGGTCTCCACTTCGCTTCGGATCCAACCCTGCTCAATTAATGATTTTTACTAGAGTTGAAAGTAACCTAGGTCTCCAGGAGGAGGGCTGGAGACCACTGTTCTAGCCGGTGTGTTTTTCCAGACGGCCAACTTAGCTAGCTAGCTAGCTAGCATATTAAGGTGCACACTGAACATAAATTTGTTTAACCAATATAGCTAGCTAGCTAGTTATAACGTTTTTGAACGTTCGTGTCACTAGCTTATCATTAGCACCATGCGATCAAGTTAGATTAGCAAAATTATCTTGTGCTACTTTAGACTACTACCACTTCGTCATGAGGCTAGCCGTTACCCCACGGCTATTTAGATAGCTAGCTAGCTGGATTTCAGTAATTTTTTCAAGTTTGATGACTGCATTCAGTAATTAGATACGTTAACTAAAATACTCCCGCTCTTACCTCTTACCCGGTCTCGAATACATTTGACTGCGTTTGACAGATTTCGTAATGAAACTAGAGGATCTCCACACGAATTATCAGCACTCATGACTACTATGCAAGTTGACTGTAGGTGGAACTAATGTATTTTCCGTTCGTTTTGGTCGGAATGTGTTCATGGGTGGGCGTTCTTCTTTCTTTCTTTCTTTCTTTTCTTATTTTCTTTCTGTTCATTATTTGCAACTCGAGGTTAGTATCCGTATTTACATC
This sequence comes from Salminus brasiliensis, assembly GCF_030463535.1. Taxonomy (NCBI): domain Eukaryota; kingdom Metazoa; phylum Chordata; class Actinopteri; order Characiformes; family Bryconidae; genus Salminus; species Salminus brasiliensis. Next base: position 12,228,404 of record NC_132884.1, on the reverse strand, counting down.
CTTTTGTTCGCCGACTGAGGCTGTCTTCTTATTCACAAATATAAAGGCTGCATTGTTATTCTTATGCTGCTTGATTTTAGTGCAGCCTTTGACACCATAAATCACATGATTCTGCTTTATAGGCCAGGACATTGTATAGGAATATGCCCTCACTTGGTTTAGATCATATTTATCTGATCACTACCATTGAGTTTATTTAAATAACAAATGCTCTCATCAAGCCAAAGTGAAATATGGAGTTCCACAAGGGTACATTATTGTTTGCTCTTTATATACAACTGCTCTCACTTTGATTTCATAAATATTGAGATTATTTCTCCATTACTTATCACTCCTAATTCAATTACTCCCCAGTTGTGTCTAGAACTATTGAGGACAGAAACATAAACCAATTATCCATAGCATTAAAACCACCTGCCTAATTTGGTGTAGGTCATCCTCAGGCTGACAAAACAAACTACTGGGACATCTGCTCATTCATTGTTTCTTCCAAAATCAAGGGCATTAAAAAGAGTTGATCTTGATTTTAAAGAAACAGAGTTGCTGTCTTTACTGTCCAGGGAATGCTTTCTAATTTTGGAACATTGCTGTGAGGATTTTTTTGCATTCAGTGACAAGAACATTGGTGAGGATGTTGGATAATCACCACCCCACCCTAATTACCAGTTCCCCAACTCATTCCAAGAGTATTGAATGGAACACCGGCTGACCACAACTGTATCTGTATGCACATATCCATATATGCTTCTTCCACACTGGATTTTTATATATTCTTTCTTATGTATGTTCTTATCTTATTCTTTCAAATATTTGTTTGTTACCTGTCATAAATGTGTGCAATCATCACATCAAGACAATTTTACATATTTTTTACATACATTGGATGATTTGTACACATTATTTCCTTACCTTCCAAGATATGAAATGTGTTCTAATATGAACAAACGAAAGACATTTATAATATGGGGCTCACTTGTGTGCTGGAAAGATTTTGATTTGAGCAGCTGAACAAAACATGGTGCATGGCTATTTACTACAGTAAATGCATGAGATTTTCCTAATCTTGAACCTCTGTGTAGTCTCTAAGGGACACTATATTACCAAAAGTATTCACTCATCCATCCAAATCATTGAATTCAGGTGCTCCAATCAATTCCATGGCCACAGATGTATAAAACCAAGTATCTAGGCATGCAGACTGCTTCTACAAACTACAAACATTTGTGAAAGAATGGGTCACTCTCAGGAGCTCAGTGAATTCCACGTGGTACCATGATAGGATGCCACCTGTGCAAGTTGTAAAATTGCCTCGCTACTAAATATTCCACAGTCAACTGTCAGTGGTATTATAACAAAGTGGAAGCGATTGGGAACGACAGCAACTTGTAAAATCAAGTCAACAGATGCTGAGGTGCCATGAGGCGCAACATTTTGCAGAGTCAATCGCTACAGACCTCCAAACTTCATGGATGCATCAGATGCAGTGGTGTATAGCAGGTCTCTACTGGACTCTAGAGCAGTGGAGACGTGTTCTCTGGAGGGACGAGTCAAGCTTCTCCGTCTGGCAATCCGATGGACGAGTCTGGGTTTGGTGGTTTTCAGGAGAATGATACTTGTCTGACTGCATTGTGCCAAATGTAAAGTTTGGTGAAGGGAGAATTATGGTGTGTGGAAAGTGCACAAAGCAATGTTCATAAAGACATGGATGTACTGGCCTGCCCTCACCCCCGATAGAACACCTTCAGGATGAATTAGAGTGGAGACTGCGAGCCAGGCCTTCTCATCCAACATCAATGTCTGACCTCACAAATGCGCTTCTGGAAGAATGGTCAAACATTCCCATAAACACACTCTTAAACCTTGTGGAAAGCCTTACCAGAAGAGCAAAGGGTGGCCCGACATCATATTAAACCCTATGGATTAAGAATGGGATGTCAAGTTCATATGTGCGAGCAAATACTTTTGACAGTATAGTATATATTATTTTGTAGAGTGATAGTTGTAGATGTTTCTAATGGAACAATAACTTCTTGATAATGTAGCTGATGTCATCGCCAAATGCTACCTTATCTGTATTATATCCTATATTATTTCAATAGTGGTCTATAAACATGTGTACAAGATCAGTTCAAATATTTTAATCAGACATTACAAAACAGACACTAATGGTAAGGTAAAAGTAGTCTTATATTGGTACTTAGTCTTAAATCTAATCTTAAATCTAATGGAACACTGGGGTAAAAGGTAACAGATTTTATCTGTATTATGTAGCCTTGGTGGTTTGTGCCAAGAGGCTACATAAGTGCTCAGTAGATCACTGAAAGCTCAGTAATTGTTTAAACCAAGAAGTGTATGATGTAAAAGACCCACAGGATCTATTTGTTTAAAGAAGAGCTTTCAAAGTTCCTTTAGACAAATGACCTCTATATAGATAAACAACTCCTAGAGACTCAATGGTTTAGGCTCTACGTGACAATAACAAGTCTGTGAAAGAGGTTATAAAGTGTGATGCTGTCAATGTTTAAAGTACTATAAAGCTATGAATGGAAGTCTTTTTGTGAGTATACTATTATGCTCTGTACAGAACATGTAATGAGAATAATAATTTAACCACTAGAATATTTTTTGCAAGTGTCAAACTATTTGTTAAGCATAGTTCAATAAATAACACATTCATGAAATCCTTTATTTATTTTAGTTTTATTTGTGTATTTAGTTCATTTCCATTTTCTAGCCAATCTGTTGTACATTAAAGTACATTAAGCTAATCTATAATTATCTGTTTTGAGTGCTACTGGTTAAAACATTACCAAGTAATTAATATGGTAATATAAATGAGCTATTTTCTTAATGGATAAACATGCATGTTTTCAAATAGCAAACCACTGTTATGTGTGGTAAAGGTTATTAGGGCTAGGGTGAACTGTAGCATTTTAAAAGTATTACTACTAATACTAATATCACTACTAATTAATATTTCATTAATCACAGTTTGGAGCAGCTGCATAGAGCTCTTTACTCCCTCAGAGTTCGCAAAGGGCTGTTCCAACAAACATAACATAAAAAAAAATAGGTATGATCTATATGCCATTGTTGACAGCAGTTGTGCACACAATGTGCTCTTCTAGAGAGCTCCTATCAGTGGTCGTGATAAGAACCAGATGTCCCAAAGGGTTTATAATGTCTTCAAAAACAACCTCATTGAATGGTATCCTACAAATGGTTTCCAACATGTTACCTGGTTGTTTCTCAATTGTTTGTTTGTTTGTTTTTTTGTTGTTGTTTTTCAGTTTTAAAGCTTTATGGTTTTAAAAGCTTCCACTATTTTCCCATTATCAACATAACATAAAAACATGTAGGAAGAGTAAAACGAAAATATGGCTAGTAGACCTCTGGTTCCTTTCACCACAATTGTATAGTAATCTGAATCTGCAAGATTTTCAAAACACCATAATGTCATGTCAAAACATTTTGAATGGTTTTGTGTACAAAAAAAATCTATAAAAAACTCAAAAGAGGATTATAATGCACAAATTAAACATTCACTCTTTTCTATGACCATAAACCTACACAATGCTATTAGTAAATGTATCCGGTGCTGTTATCTCTTGTTCTCTGTACATTCTCTATCAGTGATGATGTTGCGTCTTTTGTTAGACGGAACAGACAGTATACAGTGCAGTACCTTTTGGACAGACACACACTTTTTGTTGTTTCAGCTCTGGACTGCAGCACCATCAATTTGAAATGAAAAATAAATAAACAACACTGGCTTTGATTTGAGTAGATAAAGCATTGTCAATAAAATATCCATGTTTAGTGCTAGTTTGACAGAGTATCTTACCTGTGAATGTTTTATTATGTTTTATTACAGTTCAAAAATATTGTAGTGTTTTGTGGCCATTCACCTAAAGTGAAGTCATTGTTAGGCATTTGAATTTTGAGCCATTAATATTTACCCGTGTATCCTGAGAATTTATCATACATTTTGTTGAGAGACAAAATACATACAAATGTGCTGGAAAGATTTTGTTCTGATTTGAGCAGCTAGATAAAACATGGCACGTGGCTATTCACTACAGTAAATGCATTAGATTTTCCCAATACTACACCTAATAAGTAGCATAAGATATGTTATTTCATAGACTGATATTGTCTAATGGATCAATAATGTAATAATGTAATTAATAATGTAGCTGATGTCATTCATGGCAAAATGCTTCCAAGTGCTAACATAGCATTATATCTTTATTTTAAAGATGTGATTTTTTAAATATTATTTCAATAGTGGTCTTAAATAATGTTTGCAGGATTACTGTAAGCTTTCAAACAGACATTACAAATCAGATACTCTGATTAATTGATTTATTCAGATTATTTATTCCAGAAATGGAAAGAAAATGGAGAGAAAATTGGGCAAAGTAATAATAATACATATATTTGGTTCCAAAATGTCTTTTTAGTGATTTTGATTTATTTAGCTTTCCAGTGAAATACGCTGTTAAGAGTAAATGTTTGGTGGCATTACATTTTGTTTGCCATTGATAGAGAAATGAAAATGTGCTTTTATTATACTGTGTAATAAAAATAACATTAATATTTACATTTAAATTTACATTTACGGCATTTAGCAGACGCTCTTATCCAGAGCGACTTACAAAAGTGCTTTGCTATTTACCCGAGAAAAAACCTTAGCTAGTTAGAATAGACTAATAGTTCAAAGATACCTCTAAGCTTAGACATCACTAAGTGCAAGTCAATAAGGTGACCATAGTGCTCTGCTATTTGCCCAATGCTATTTACAATGTCAAAGCAAATCGAATTAACTTGTGCTTACTTGTACAGTGCTTTTTACAACTGAAATTGTCACAAAGCAACTTTACAGGAATCAGAGTTGGAGAAAGAAACCTTGGGAGGAACCAAGACTCACAGGGTGGACCCCATCCTCCTCTGGTCAGAATTACCGTACCAACACATAGGACTTTCTTCTGCTCCTGGTGTGCTGATATAATCATAATATATCTCGGCAGTCAGTCTGGTGGACGGACAACTGGTCAAAAACGGGTAGCAGGGTTGCCCAGCAGTCTCCCATCTGTGACTTACCTTTATAGTAATTGTTTTTTCATGTAATGGATGAAGTGATGATGTTTTTTATTAACTGCTATTAATAAAATGCTATTTTCCTCCATTTAATAAAAAAATGTAAGGTGAATAGAAGAATAAAACCAATCTCATTGGTTGGTACTATGTAAAATACACATTTTAAAGTGAATGACAACATATTTTTACATTGCAGTGCAGGGAGCATTCATCTGTTAAGTTGTTGAGTACATAACTTTTACCATATGCTTTCTTGAAATGAAATAAGAACCTTGCTCTATAGTTCCCTGGTTATCTTGAAATTCCAAATAAAAGTCATGTCACAACCCAACAACTGGCGCAAGAGCACGGCATATCATGTTTAACTATCGTCAGCAGAAATAAGGTAACCTTCGGCTTTGCACTGTCAGGACGAGCCTCCAACCCACTGTCCAATCAATACAGACTATCAGATGGACAGCACGTCATCTGGTGACGCTCCAAAGAAAGCTCTTGCATCATAAGTTCATATGGGTCAAAGTTTTACAATGAATCGTTAGAGCAACACCAAGTTAATGTACTATCAAGTATTTCCCTTCTCAAAGAACAAGGTGGCCTGTGAAATAATTAACTGAGCTAACTATGTTAGGTTAATCTTTTACTTCCTACATGTTTTTTACATGGTTTGGGTGTATTCTGGCACATAGCTGTCCCCTCCTCCAATTTTCTCCAACCATATAAAAAAGGCACAGCACAGGATGAAAAGCATTAAAAATTCTGCCTTAAGAATGGGTGAATGAAACCTTGCTGAATCTGCTTCTCGTAGAAAAAAGGTAACCTTCATTTAATTTATTATTTATTAGTGTACAGTTTATTTAGTATGATAACTGAATAATTATTGTTGGGTATTGTTACTTGGTACTTGGTAATTGTATTGTTTTTGCTGTTTGGTTACTCTCTCTTCTCTCAGGAATTCGGCGAGGCCAGTTGCACTGTCCCTTATTCTTTCTTAAGGAAAATAATTGTAGATCACTGGCACCATGCCCCCACAACTGCAGTCCCAGAACCAGTCATGCCCACGGGTCCTTCAGGGTGATTTGGGCTCTCTGAGTCTAGCTCTCAGAGAATTCATTGAGAGCAGCATGACTCTTTGCCAGCCGGATGCCTTACACATTTGTGATGGGTCAGAAGAGGAGAACAAGGCCATTCTGGCCCATTTGCAAGAGCAGGGCATGATCAAGAGGCTTACAAAATATGAGAACTGGTATGTACATTTAATAATAATTTTATTTCAGAATGGTAAAAATAGATAACAGCTGGGATTGTATCTTATGATCCACAGCTGGCTAGTACGTACTGATCCTTGTGATGTAGCTCGAGTGGAGAGCAAGACTGTGATTGTGACTCAGGAACAGCGCGATACAGTTCCCTCACCCTGCGGAGGTGGCATCAGCCAGCTGGGACGATGGATGTCCCAGGAAGAATGGGACAAAGCCATGAATGAGAGATTCCCTGGCTGTATGAAAGGTATGCAACTTTTCTAGATCACAGCGAATTACTTTATATATATATATATATATATATATATATATATATATAAATTAGATATAGATATATATTTTTAACCGAAATTTCCATTTTGTGATTAAATTGTTATATTTAATTATGCCTAGAGAAAACATCTGAATTGCAAACTAAACAATAGTTTCACTTGGTGTACTTTGTCAGACCTTTATCTCATACTTGGAAACAGAGATCTAAAATGTCTGATCTATGAATAAACACTGTGAATTCAGATATTTTGGCAACTGTCATTTTTTATATTGTTTCACAGGTCGCACCATGTATGTGATTCCCTTCAGTATGGGTCCAGTGGGCTCTCCTCTATCTAAAATTGGAGTAGAACTAACAGACTCACCTTATGTGGTAGTGAGTATGAGGGTGATGACCCGAATGGGAAAAGCTGTGCTAAATGCACTTGGGAATGGAGACTTTGTCCGCTGTCTGCATTCTGTCGGCTGTCCCCTGCCCCTAAAAAGTATGGGAACATTAAAAACTATTCAGTTATTTAGTATCTTTACACTGCAAAAATGACTTTATTTACTTAATATTTCTCATTTTGTGATTGTTGTAAGATGTATGAGATTATTTAACCTATTTCTTCTATTGACATATTTTAGGTCATCTAACATAGTGAAATTGTCTTACTTATTGACATTGTTTCTTGAAAAAGAAGTTAGACAGTTGCCGCAAGATACAATTACATTAAACAAGTAAATTAAACAATAAGCTGCATGATCTGATAAGAATCTCAAAATGATAAGTAAAGAAATACAGGAAATATAAATATGAGAAATATATGGTATTATGACTAGATCTAAAATCATTTGTATTTATTTTTGCAGACAAAACACCTTTGACCTGAAAATTTTACCTGAAAGCCTATATTATTATTATTTTCTCTCTCTATTCAACAGAACCACTTGTGAACAATTGGCCATGTAATCCTCCTCTCACTCTGATTGCTCATATCCCTGACCAAAGGAAGATTGTATCCTTTGGCAGTGGGTATGGTGGAAATTCGCTGCTTGGGAAGAAGTGTTTTGCTCTTCGTATTGCTTCTCGCATAGCTAAAGAAGAGGGCTGGTTGGCTGAACACATGCTGGTAAGAACTTATAATATATATATATATATATATATATATATATATATATATATATATATATATATATATATATATATATATATAAGCCTTTATAACTGCATTCATTTGGAACTATTTTGAATAAATACTTAACTGAAAATACGATAAATAAGATTTTTTTTATAACTATTATTGAATAAACTTTACATAGATCCTGGGTGTAACTAACCCTGCTGGCCAAAAGAAGTACATTGCAGCTGCATTCCCAAGTGCTTGTGGGAAGACAAACCTGGCCATGCTGAGTCCTACACTGCCTGGATGGAAGGTTGAATGCGTGGGAGATGACATTGCCTGGATGAAGTTTGACAAAAAAGGTAAACAACAAAGTCAAAGTTCTTATACAGCTGTAATCAAAAATATTTTGAACAAGCTTTAAGATGTTTGCAATGAACCAACCAAAACAACACAAACTGCCACTTTTAATTACTACTACTGTCCCAGAATTATTAAATTCATTCATGAAAAACTATGACCTGCTACAAATGTGATGCAGAGGAATGCTGTACCTTAGCTTTTTCCTCATTCCTTAATATTCTTGGTTTTGCATGCTGCAACCACATTCTTCAAATCCCACCCAAAAGATGTTGGGGTGCTTGGGGTTATTGTCCTGTTGGACTTTGGAAGCTTTATCTTCCTTAGAGAAGGCATAATCTTTTTTCTTAGGATTCTGATACTTGATTTAATCCAGCTTGCCCTGCACATCGCCAAGCCATCGTCATGCTTTACTGCCAAGAGGGTGTTCATTTCAGCATATGCTACATTCTTCCTTCTCAGACACACAGCTGAAAAAGTTACAGTTTTGTTTAAACAAAACAGAAGCCCAGAACCTCTGTGCCTTATTTATCTGGTTTTAAACAGATTGGAGCGGACTTGTACTTGTACTTGTGTAGTGGTGTACAGACATTGTGACCTTTAGCAATTAGTGTGCGCCTTACTGTGTGAAACATGTCTAGGTGTTCCTTTAACTTTGAACTTTTGAACTAAGCTTCCAACTGTATCTCTAGGAACATTCAGTGCCCTCTTTTTGTGTCCTTTACCTTGTTTGTGCAAGGCGGTGATCTCGTCTCTGAACTTTTAACTCTCTTAACTCTCTTACATATTTCCAAAATTTCCAGCTGTTTAAAGTCACAATCTACAAATCCATAGCCAGTCCAAGTATTTATTGTGTTTTATCTCAAGCACATCTGGTTTGCCACTTGTTTTGCAAATTGAGGAATTCTATTAGGAAAGTCAAATCATTTTATCGTTGTCATTAAAAGTGTCATTTTGTGTTGTGGCTTTGGAGAAAACACTTGTTCTCTTAATTGTGTTGAGTTATTTCAATTGTTCCTGTTTAATTGGATTATTGCAAACAGCTGAAAGTTTGTAAATTCCGATAATAAACCTGATGCAATGAAGATTGAATAATTTTGATTGAAACTGTATTTGCCATCATCATCATACAATTTATTAACATATTCTCAACTGATCATCACTACATTTGTCAGAATCATCAATAAAAAAGCATATAAAATACCAGAGAACTACTGTAAGGCAGGTTATATGATATATGTAGTAACCTTTTTCTATTTTCATTTTGAAGGCAATCTTAGAGCCATCAACCCAGAGAATGGCTTCTTCGGTGTCGCTCCTGGAACATCTGTCAAAAGCAACCCTAATGCAATGGAAACCATCTGTAGAAACACAATATTTACTAATGTGGCAGAGACCAGTGATGGAGGTGTTTACTGGGAGGGCATGGACCACAAGCTGCCAGAAGGAGTGACCATCACTTCATGGAAGAACAAACCATGGACACCTGAAGAAGGTAAGTGTCTTTCACAATTTCTCTGTATGTACTTCAGTCTCAATTAATTTTCTTTTCTTTGATATAAAAATCCCTCTTATCTTTGTTGCAGGTGAACCTAGTGCCCATCCCAACTCCCGGTTCTGTACTCCAGCTTCTCAGTGCCCCATCATTGACCCACACTGGGAATCTCCTGAAGGTGTGCCCATTGAAGCCATAATTTTCGGAGGGCGCAGGCCGGAGGGTGTGCCCCTGATCTACGAAAGCTTTAGTTGGGAGCATGGAGTTTTTGTAGGTGCCACTATGAGATCTGAGGCAACAGCTGCCGCTGAACATAAGAGTGAGTTTTTAAAATCTAAAAAGATTTTTAAAATAACAAAATATTTTGCAAGTAAAAGTATGTTTTCTTGTTTTACTGTTGTTTTTTTTTCTGTTTTGTGCACAGACAAGGTCATCATGCATGACCCCTTTGCTATGCGTCCTTTCTTTGGCTACAACTTCGGCCATTACCTAACTCACTGGCTTAGTATGGAACAGCGCTCCAACACTAATCTTCCCAAGATCTTTCATGTAAACTGGTTCCGCAAGAGTCCATCTGGAGGATTCCTCTGGCCTGGTTATGGAGAGAACATACGTGTTCTAGAGTGGATATTTCACAGGTTGAATGGTGAAGCTGGGGCCATGCCTTCTGCTGTTGGCTACCTCCCTTCTACTGGCTCCCTGAATCTGACTGGTCTAAAAGACACAGTTAATATAGATGAGCTCTTTGACATTTCAAGAGATTTCTGGGAGAAAGAAGCTGAGGATATTAAGCTGTACTTTGATCATGAGATTAACAATGATTTGCCAAAAGAAATGAAGACACAGCTAGAAATGCTGAAACAGAGAGTAAAAAGGTTGTGAGACTGTGCTGTGTTTAGAGAGACAAACTAAGAAGCTGGTGAAGAAGTATGTATTTTAATATTTAGTGCTTTAAAATTTCTGTAATACACTATTTATAAAACACCGCAAAGTTGATACAGTACAATGTTCATGTGTTATTTAACATTTTAAGTTATATTAGTTAGACACATAAATAATTATTATTATATTTATATTAATAATAAAAGATAATAATAATTATTATATTATTTCAAAATAATTAATAACTACATGCAACTAAGATACAGAGCAACTGTATTGAGGCATATTCAGTGTTCATGTGATACCACTACTCCAATCTGAGAGCAGCCATTTTAATTAATTTTTACTTCCAGATGTTTTTGATTATTTTTGTATTTCTTTAACCTTTGTTGCTTGGGGAAAAAGCTTCATAGAAGTCAATAAATGTAGTTATAATAAGACCACGGTGTTATGTATTAATATGTATTTAATTGAAGGCAAATTGTATTATTATTATATGCAAATGTTTGGAGAATTTTTTTATTTAACAGACTGGGGAAAAAAGATAAAATGTGAAATGTACAAAATTCATGTGTATTATTATGCTTTATTATTTCTGATATGTATAATTCAGCAAATGGGTAGAAAGTGTGCTATAAAAGGTCATATTATAATTACAATAAGTATTTAACTTATTTTCACTTTGAACACCAAAAAAAAACAATTTTAAGGTCATGGCAAAAACATGGCATTCTCTCACAATATTTTTTGTTGCCTTGCAAATTAACTGTCATCTCTGCGTGTTTTATGGTCCCTTACTTGCTTTTTATGGTTTATTGATTCTTAGAGGGGTTACAGACTCATATTATAAAAACAATTTGTATGAAAGGACTTATAGCACTGTGAAAAAGCTGTTACACATTTCTGGTGCTTTATGTAATTATTCCACAGCAAGACATTTTTTTTTCTATAAACAAAATGTAATATGACAAAAACATAATTTTATCAGACACTAAACACATTTTAAGAACCAACATGCAAATTTTGCTCTCAATTATGCAACAAATAAAACAAATTGAATTAGTAACGATATTCGGCCAACTTGGTCCTAGTAGGCTTAAATATAAAACTCACACATGTTAAAGCTTGCTATACAGTCACCACAAAATTTTAATATGCACATTGGACAATGATCAAAAGAAAATCCAAAATAGAAACCATGAGTTTGGTTCTAACTGTCAGGGCCGCGTCGCCGCGCCCACCCCGAGGGCGGTCCCGAGCCGCGGACCACAGGCTTCATGTTCAAGGACTTTTACGTTGACACCCGTTTACTGACTGCGCCATGTTTGTCCATGTGTTCATTCCTGTTATCATGTTCTGATTTGGGTCACCTGAGAGCTGGGGTACAAAAGGGGAGCAAACGATAAGGTCTGGGCCGAGAATTACTAACTGCATGTGTGACTGACCTCAGGTCAATCACCAGGATAAAACCAAGTACCAATTCCTCTGGACCAAACTTACAGTTGCAAAAAAAGAAAGTGATCTTTGGAATCACTTGGATTTTTGCATTGATTACTAATAAAATGTGATATTAGCATTAATTTAAGCCACAACCATAGACAAACAATCTAAATAAACTAATATCACACAAACAATTGTACTGCTCATGTCTTGTATTAAGCCCTTAAACAGCCACAGTGTAGGCTAGACAAAGTAAGTAAAACCTTGAATTTAATAACCTGTAGATTTTCCGTAGCTGCGAACAAAATTTGCTATTGGAATTTTGCACTATTCCTCCCTAGATAGATTATTCATCATCAGTAGTTCAATCAATATTTCTGGGATGCCTTGTCAGCCCTCTTTAGGTCATACCATCTTAACAGGGTTAAAGTCAGGACACTGACTTCCAAAACACAAATATTTTAACCATTCTTTAGTTTTCTTTAGTGTGTGCCTTGGGTCATTGTCTTGTTGCATAATCCAGCTCTTCAGTTTGAGGTCATGGATTGCTGCTCTCCAGTAAAATGTTTTGATATACATTTGAATCCGTTGTTCTCTCAATGATCACCAGGCATTTCGGCAAAGCAGCCTTAAACCATGTAGCTCCCTCCACCATGATTCACAGTAGGGTTGGGGTTTTAGTGCTTGTGTGCAGTATTTATTTTCCTTTAAACATAATGTTGTGCAATTGTGCTATAACTTACCCCTATTGTCAACTCTTTCCACAGAACATTTTTGCCTTTTACAATTTGTAAAATGTTCTGTATGTCTTTTGCAGTTACCCTTGGATTCTTTCTCACCTCTTTCAAGTTTGCTTGTTGTGCTCTTGAAGTGATCTGAACAGAATGCCCACTAGTAAGAGTAGCAACAGTCCTGCATTTTCTCCATTGGTAGACAGTTTGTCTAACCGTGGATCAATTTAAACCAAGATCATTTGCGATGATTTTGGAAGCAACCCTGCGACCATTCACTTCTTCCAACAGCTAATTTGTAAAACCAATCAAGTCAGTTTTCATATAATGGTAAGCTAAAGGGTATTAGTAGTATTAAAATAAGCTTAGTTAAGCAGTTGTTCCTGTGTGCGCATATCAGAAGTTCTACAAATATTTGCATATTTTCAAGAGCTACTGTTACTAGTAATATTATTACCTTCAATAACTAAGTCAAGTCAAGTCAAGTCAAGTGGGTTTTATTGTCATTTCAACTATATACAGAGTACACAGTGAAACGAAACAACGTTCCTCCAGGACCATGGTGCAACATAGACAGTGCATACAAGACACAAGTGCAACACAAACAAACAAGTGCGGACAGACAACACAACACAGTATTTAAAGTAAGTATTTAAATTGTGTAAATAATACAAGCTTGGGTCTGTTGATGAAATTGCAAGTTTAGGTGAGTGATATGTACATTGCTATCATGAAAAAACAACAACAATTAGCCTATAACTATTACAAAGAAAAATATTGAAAGTGTAAATGTTTAATTTGTAATCCAATAACATCCAGTAATGTACAGTATGGTATAGTGAAGATTACAAAAGATCTCCTTCTTGCCTCTGATCAAGGCTATGTATCTTTATTAACCCTACTAGACCTCAGTGCAGCCTTTGATACAATAGATTATACTATATTACTAGAAAGATTAGAGACAATGGTTGGAATCACAGGAACAGCCCTATCGTGGTTTATCGAGGTTCTCCTTTTAGGTCCAAAAGACACTAGAAATAGACTTACGGTTAGACTTGGCTGAGGCTTAGTCTAGCAGCTAAAAATCTTGGTGTGATATTCAATTCAGATCAATCATTTGAGCAACATATACAGTGGATATAAAAAGTATACACACCCCTGTTCAAATGCCAGGTTTTTGTGATGTAAAAAAAATGACAGCAAGACAAATAATTTCACAACTTTTTCCACCTTTAATGTGACCTATAACCTGTACAATGCAATTAAAAAAACAAACAGAAATCTTTACAGCGGAAAAATATAAAATAAAAACTTAAAATAACCCGGTTGCATAATTATGCACACCCTTAAACTAATACTTTGTTGCAGCACATTTGGCTTTTATTACAGCACTCAGTCTTTTTGGGTAGGGTATCTTGATGTGGCAATATTTGCCCACTTTTCTTCGCAAAACTTCTCCAAATCTGACAGATTGTGAGGGCATCTCCTGTGCACAGCCCTCTTCAGATCACCCCACAGATGTTCGATGGGATTCAGGTCTGGACTCTGGCTGTGTCATTCCAAAGCCCTAATCTTATTCCGGTGAAGCCATTCTTTTGTTGATTTAGAACTGTGCTTTGGGTCATTGTTGTGCTGAAAGATGAAATTCCTCTTCATCTTCAGCTTTCTAACAGAAGGCCGGAGGTTTTGTGCTAACACTGACTGGTATTCATAATTCCGTCCACCCTGACTAAGGCCCCAGTTCCAGCTGAAGAAAAACAGCCCCAAAGAATGATGCTGCCACCACCATGCTTCACTGTAGGTATGGTGTTCTTTTGGTGATGAGCAGTGTTGTTTTTGCGCCAAATATACCTTTTAAAATTATGTCCAAAAAGTTCAACCTTGGTTTCATCAGACCAGAACACATTTTCCCACATGCGTTTGGAAGATTTCAGATGTCTTTTTGTAAAATTAAGACGGGCTTGGATGTTTTGCCACCCCACCCAGACATATGAAGAAGACGGGAGATTGTTGTCACATGTACTGCACAGCCAGTACTTGCCAGAAATTCTTGCAGCTCCTTCAGTGTTGCTGTTGGCCTCTTGGCAGCCTCCCTGGCCAGATTTCTTCTTGTCTTATCATCAAATTTGGACGGACGTCCTGTTCTTGGTAATGTCACTGTTGTGCCATGTTTTCTCCACTTGATGATGACAGTCTTCACTGTGTTCCATGGTATATTTAATGACTTGGAAATTCTTTTATAGTCTTCACCTGACTGATATCTTTGAATAATGGGATCCCTCTGATGCGCTGGCAGCTCTTTGCAAACCATGGCTTGTGCTGGAAGATGTGGTTATAAAAATGTCAGGACAAGCCTACTAGAACAGCTGAACTTTATTTGGGGTTGATCAGAGGCACTTTAATTGGTGACAGGTGTGTGCTGACTCCAATTAATCATGAGTTTGAATGTAATTGATTAAATCTGAACACAGCCACACCCCTAGTTATAAAAGGGTGTGCACACTTATGCAACCACATTATCTCAGTTGGTTATTTTTACTTCACCTCCCTGGAAGATTTCTGTTTGTTTTTTAATAGCATTGTACAGGTTATAGGTCACATTAAAGGTGGAAAAAGTTGTGAAATTATTTGTCTTGCTGACATTTTTTTACATTACAAAAACCTGGCATTAGAACAGGGGTAAGTAGACTTTGTATATCCACTGTAGCTTATATTAGTAGGACAAGCCTTTATGCAGCTAAGGAACATCGCCAAACTAAGAAACTCCTTATCTCTACAGGGTGCAGAAAAGATAGTACACGCTTTTATTACCTCAAGGCTAGATTACTGTAATGCACTTTTGTCAGGTTGTTCCAGCAGGAATCTCAATACACTTCAGCTGGTTCAAAATACTGCAGCCAGGGTCCTTACTAAAACTAGAAAGATTGACCATATCAGTCCAGTTCTATCAGCACTTCATTGGCTCCCAGTTAAATTCCGTATTGAATACAAAATTCTTCTATTAACATTTAAAGCCCTACATGGCCTCGCTCCTGAGTACCTGCAGGAGCTTATTACATATTATGAACCATCAAGAATACTCAGATCTCAGGGTGTTGGCTTCTTAGTAGTTCCCAAAATTCAGAAAACCTCAGCAGGGGGAAGAGCCTTTTTTATAAAGCCCCCAACTCTGGGGTAACCTTCCAGATAATGTTCAAAACCTAAATGGACTCTTAACTATCTGCTACTATTAATATTACCACTATTAACTATCATTACTCTGACCATCACTACCATGACTATATTAAGTTCCACTACACCATGATTAATATATCATGATTATGATCAGAGCAGATCAACAGTACAGATAGTTTGGTAACTTTTATCAATAATTTATAAATATTTCTGACCAGAGGAGGATGGGTTCCGCTATGTGAGTCTTAGTTCCTCCCAAAGTTTCTTCCTCCAGCTTTGAGGGAGTTGTTCTTTGCCACTGTCACTGTTGGCTTGCTTACTGGGGGTCTTGGATCCTTCTTACATCATTTCTTTTTTGTGTCATTTCCTAATTATGTAAAGCTGCAGTTGTAAAAAGCGCTATACAAATACATTTGACTTGACTTGACTATTGTAATATAGTAATATCACAAGAAGAAGTTCATAGAACATTGTGATACATGTTTAGTGTTTAAACTGTTCTTAAACAGAAATTAAATTGCATATACTTCTGCACACACCAGACACTAGATGGCAGCAAAGAGGACAAGTTGACATCTGTTGTGCCAGTGACACTTTTTATTTAAATGGGCATGTAGGCAGGCCTCGAAAAGAAGGCATACGGCATGGATTTATTTATTTTGAGTGAATAAAGCACCTGCTGTCCTTTAGCCAGCATAAATAGGGTAAATTGTTTAATGATCCGTTTAACTGGAAAGGAAAGAACAGGTCTCAGTTTGTAGTTTTAACCTTGACCTGAATAATGCCTGTTTTAGGCTTCTCTTTGCTCCAACACACTAATTCTTAGCTCTTGTTCTTGACCTGTTCTATCAACTGTTCTATCTAACTGTTCTTGACTGTTCTATCAAGTGCCTTTAACCAACACACCTGACCCAACTCAATTGACAATCAAGCCACTTATGAGCTTAGGTTGCTAGTAGTGGAAATACGCAAAACTGTGCAGGATAGGAGTGCTTAGTTCAGACAAGTAATTTTAGCCCTGCAAACTTGTTCCTTAAATGGGAAAGGGAACACTGAAAAATGTTCCTATGCACTTTCATTTCGTGCTTGATTTTGTCACTACTGGAACAGCTTTAGGGTCTTTTTACATGTAGTTCTTTTTAAATGAACCTGAAGTCAGTTCTATTAAAGTGAACCTGAAAGATAACCAGCTTCAAATGATCTGCTTGTGGTGTTCACATTGTAAATGGATTTTAAAAAGGATTGTATTCTGTTACTGGTCCTCTTTATTGCTGATAAGGTCCCAGACCACTTTTAATTTAACCCACAACTCATTTAGAATCAGTGTGGTGGTTACAGTTTGGCTTATTTTCTTGGGGTTGTTTAGAGGGGTCTGTGTTCATTTGACGTGTTCACATATGCAAAAGAAACAATGACTTAGTGGTCTGAGTCCACTTCAGACACTGAAACGGTCCAAGTGTAAAAATGCCCTTAGCCTTTACAGACTAACTACAGTGGTTTCATCTGTAGAATATACATTACATGCTTATGCCTACCTCGTTGTACACCCCTAATCTTTTTAGACAGTGACCTATTTTGATTTATTTGAGTACTTCTAAAGGTAAAGGTGCACGTATTTGTCAATGTGTCCTCTGCATTTAACCCATCTGTGGTAGTGAACACACACACACTAGTGAACTAGGGGCAGTGAGTACACACACCCAGATCGGTGGGCAGTCAACTCCAGCGCCCGGGGAGCAGAAAGGGTAAAGGGCCTTGCTCAAGGGCCCAACAGTGGCAGCTTGCCGAGGCCGGGAATCGAACCCACAACCCTGTTATCGATAGCCCGGCACTCCAGACCTGAACACGCCGGTAACGTGTGAGGAATCTCTGAGCATCTCAGAGATCCCAATGGAGTCAATTCACTGCAGTGAACAAAGGGGATAACGCTCCTTAAGTACTCCCAGTCCCAGGTGAAGCACATGAACAATGAAGGATGCAATGAATCAACACAAATGAACATGAATCAACTGAATAGAACACAAATGAACTGGAACTGAAGGGAATAATTTGAGCCTGTGGGCGGCGGCTCGGGGTCGCCCCTGGGGGAGGGTGAAATGACCAGGGCCTGACAGTGACAACATTAATTTTCCAATTTGCACTGAAATGTGGAATGTGGTTTTAAATTCAGTACCAAAAATAAAATGTGTTTAAAATGGCCTAAAGGAGTGCATCTGTAAAAACTGTTACAGACATAATGATCGCTAGGTGGTGCTTCCTTTGTGTGTCAATTTTCTTTTTTTTCTTTTTTTTTTTACATTTTCTGAAACGTTTGGCCTTGGGTCAAAAAGTGTTGTAAATTGAATAGCTGGTCTACCTTAACCACCTAAAATAGAGTTTCCTGTTAATTCATTGTTACATACAGGAACAATTTAAATTATTCAACTCCCCGTGGAAAATGTATTTATTATGAAAATTTACAAACTTGAAAACTGTTTTTAATAAGCCAATCAAACAAGCAATTACATTAGGTCACTAAACAAATATAACAAGTGGTTTCTCTGAATTCAAAACAAAATGCCACCTTTAAGGACTTCTGCAGTTTTATTATTTAATCCCTTATTGAGAAGCGTTAGTAGTGCTTAGTAGAACACGTTTTTGATGTTAGGCAAAGCAGACCATGCTTCACTGTAGGCAGGGTGTTCTTTATAGAGTATGGTTCATTCTTCTTCCTCCAGACATACCGCTGACCCATAGACCCAAAAAGGTCCAGGGTGAAACAGGGCTTTAGGGTCACAAACTGAAAGCACAGTGCCTGTTGGTGATAGCTTCCTCTTTTTTGTCATGTCCAGGTAGTGTAGCCAGTGTTCCTTTTACTCTGAACTATACTATGCTTCCAATTGTATATTTAGGAACAGTCAGTGTCCTTGCTCTATTTTGTATTCTTTTCCTTGTTTATGCAAGACTTCTGTACAACTCTCTTGCTCTCTCTCTCTTGCTCCTGCACTCAAGCCGCCATTCGAGGCATCACTATCTTACAGTTTAGCTTGCTTCTCCACTTTCTAACATATATCTGTTTTGTCATTTACTGCAGCGTATGCTTACTAACTGCATTTAGATTGTGTTTACAGTCTATTCCCACAGGTTTATAAAAAAAATTGAGTAGCAGCTTACCCCTACAACAAAGTTTTTTTATTTCTGAAAGACCTAGACCTATCAACCTTGGTTTACACTCCGTCAGACCAAGCGGAGCTAGATAGATTAATAAACGGTCTAGAAAATATCCTTTGATTAACCTTAGAAAGTGGCACCGCTTAAATGTAAAATGACAAGGCACTCTCCTTGGTACAATGATTAAACTCGCACTTTAAAACAAACGGAAATTAGAGTGGATTTAGAGTTGTCAAACAAAGGCTAGAAGCCTTCTACCCACTTCCACAGTCAGAACTAAATCGTACTCGACCCAATTCCCTCAAATATATTAAAAGAAATACTCCCAATTATAATCTTTTCTAACAATACTAAATTCATCCCTTAGTTTAGGGGATGTACATAAAACCCTTAAATTAGCAGTCATAAAACCTTTAATCAAGAAACCATATATTGATCCTAGTGTATTGTCTAATTACAGACCCGTCTTGAACGTAAAATTCCAAGATATTAGAAAAAGCTCGAACAAGGCCTTCTTGTCCAACATCAGTGTCTGACCTCATAAATGTGCTTCTGGAAAAACGGTCACAAATTCCCATAAACACACTTCTAAACCTTGTGGAAAGCCTTCCCAGAAGAGTTGAAGCTATTATAGCTGCAAAGGGTTGCCCAACATCATATTACCCTTATGGATTAAGAATGGTGAATATGGTGTATGAGCTGCTGATATAATTACTCTCTATTTTGCACTCTGTCTCTCTGTCTTACGCATGTTAAAATTCGAAGACTAGTCCTTGTAGTCTGTCATAAAGGCCATCACAGTGTACTATTGATTCCGTGGCGTCCACAAATTATATTTACTAAAATTATACAATCACTATTGCCAGTGCAGTTATTTTAACATTTTTGGTATCGATAAAACGTTTAACGGCTAATGTTAAAAATGTTAATTTTCTTTTTTTACTCTTGACTTATGAAGCGTTAAACCCCTACTATACTTTCTGACTTTTTGGTACAGCACTATCTATAGACAGGCAAGAGAAATCAAGAACGTTGCCTTCTCTGATGTAAGTCAGCATGTGATGGGCGGAAGATTTTTCCGTAGAACATTGTCGTCCGATTCGCTGCGGCGAAGACGCGCAATGACAAGCATAGCCGTGGTGGGTGGGGCTGACGATAAATGCTGTATGAGAAAGCTGCTGAAAGCGGCAACAGCAGCTATTGCCGCAGACGGGTCTAGTGGGGGTTATCTGTCTAACGTAGGGAATTTCTTTTTTTTTTTTTTACAACAAATAAACATGAAGATCTGGACGTCGGAACACATTTTCAAGTGAGTGTTGGATAATCAGCAGTTTCTTATGTACCATTAGTCACAACAGACGATGTAGTTTGTAATTATGCATGTTAGTCAGTCACGTGTAGCCAGCCGGCATGTTAGCCTTACTTCGATAGCTAGCTAGCTAGCTACTACTTGAGACATTAAGAATACTAAACGTTTGGGTCCGTTCTCTAAACTTTGTTCTGTCAACAAAATTACTGATTCCTTAGCCAGCGAGACATCAGTGCCCATACTTGTACCAGGCTTACTAACTTTGCATTAGCGCTAGCTAACGACCTTGGCTGTCCCTACAGTGATTCGATGTGTTGGCTAGCTAGCTAATCTAACGCTAGCTACCTAGCTATATAATTAATTAGTTGGCTAAATAACTATAAGGTGTGCAAATACAGGGCTATGTTTGATATATGTAACGTCATATTGCTAATGTGAGTGTTCGTTTGTGTCCATGTATTGCGGTGAACTTGTTTCATCGACCGGTTAGCAAGATAGCTAGCTAGCACAAGCTAGCTATCGATTTCAAAGTTCCGGACATCTCAATTATGAGATGGACCCGATTTCTATCAGTTAATACTAAATATGTAGCTAGCTATACTTGTAGCAATAGTTCTGTTTTAGGTTGACCACAGTGTTATGTCATATTTACAGAATATGCGTCAGAACGTGTCGTTATGCTGTTGGCGATTTATCGTTAGCAGTCTATATAAAACGGTGGCTAAGCTAATAGTTAGGAAATTTCTGGTGTGTCAAGTGAATTTACAGGTCATACGCTGTAAAACTGCAGAATGTTGTAGCTACTAAAACTAAATACCGGTCCTATGTGGCTGGAGATCGGTTTGGTACGCCAATATCCCTCATTTTAAAAACGAGAACCATGTAAATCGTTGTTTGACCCCGTCTTTGATTGCCTTTGAAGTTTTGTTCTGGTCCCACATAATTTTTGTCCACAGTGCGTTTAAAATTGTATCTATACTGTCTTGTACCCTGAGTCAGTCTGTGTGTAGATCAAATATAGCTAGCTAGCTACATGTTTTAGCAACGGTGTAAATGAATGGTTCAGGTTGGAGGTGACCTCTCAACCCTGGACCCGCGTCTACGGCACGCCATAGTAGGCTATTGTGTTTCAGTAATTTTCTGCTGCATTGCATAACTATCCTTTTCAGTAAATGTGACCTTTCCTCTACATGATGACGCTGTAGGTCGTCACGTTCCACGTGCGTTAAAATGTCTCTGCCGCAAAATCCATGCAAAGATGCCGGAGACATTTACAGCAGGTTAAATATTAAAGGATTCCCGGACATGCATTGTTCACTTGGCATGTTTTCTTGGTTCTTGCTGATTCTTCTTGTTTTGAAAGGCCAAATTGTGAATAAGCTACATGGTAAAAACAAATATACTGTGTAATTAGACCTTTGGTTCAGAGTGTTTTAACGTCAGAACAGTACAGAGGTGCTACATTTAATTTATTTCTTTAACAGCAGGCTACTACACACAAACATGTACATCCACACAGTTTCAATGCTATTAAAATTGAATGGATTTACATGGGATACAAATATGTCCTGTGTTTATACAGAAGTGTAATGACAGTGTCTGCCCATATTTCTCTTTTTAGCCACCCATGGGAAACTGTGACCAAAGCAGCAATGCAGAAATATCCAAACCCCATGAACCCCAGTGTTTTTGGGGTAGATGTACTAGACCGCAATGTGGACCAGCAAGGTCGCCTTCACAGCAACCGCCTGCTCAGCACAGAATGGGGCCTTCCTTCTATTGTTAAATCAGTAAGTTACAGTTTTCTTTTTGTTATTCTAAAACAAATTTAGAATATGAACAAAAGGAACATGACCATAATCATTTAGAGGTATTGTCTGAATTAGCTGTTGCACAAACTGTTGAGCTGTGTTCAAAGTGTCTGCTCAATGCATAAATCAATCACTCTATTAAAATAGATTCTGAACACAAAATTAATTAATTAATTAAAAGACCTTTTATATGCATTCTAAATCTTTCTAACCTAATTTTAGTCAATGTTCTACTATGAAAACTGCATTCAACCACATGCTTAGAACAAACTGTTCTGTTCATCTTGGTGTCTTGTTTCATGCTGTAATGGGTTGTAGCTAAGTAATCTAGTATGATGTAACTGCCCCCTTATTTTTTGTTTAGTGCCAACTCTAGTACTACTGTCACTGATGCCTGCTCATGGTTGCATTATGGCATTTGTTTTCACATCTTCAACTGTTTGATGGTCATGCACTTATGCAACTTCTTGGGTCTTGTTTGATTTATAGCTGTAACAAATGAATCAGTCTTTAAAATTGGCTACTTTTTATCTGGTAACTAATAATAAATGAAAAATCCCATTTGTTTGTTTCTGCAGATAATTGGTAATGCACGAACATGTACATATGTTCAAGAGCACTCAGTTGTGGATCCTAAAGAAAAAACTTTGGAACTTCAGTCTACAAATGTAAGTCACCCCCCCCTCCCCCCACACACACCTAAAACACAAAAAACATGTATTGAAGCTGTTAAGAATAAGAGAGAATCTGCTTTAAGTCAGCCACAGATTAGGTGCTGGGACTGAAAGGAGGACTTTGGGGTGTTTTGTTTTCAAGTGATAAATTAAACTTATGCACATATGCAAATCTGTCATTCTCTGACATTTCCACACATTTGCATCTTTGGCCAAATAATGTTGGTTGCTGAATATTCTGTGTATCTGGTTGTGTTTGGTTTTTAAACATTTTGTTTTAAAATACAGATATTTGAAGAATTGTTTAATGTCATGAACAATTGTGTTCTCAGATCACATTTACCAACATGGTCTCTGTAGACGAAAGGCTCATCTACAGACCGCATCCTCAGAACCCAGAAAAGTAAGAGCTGTGTTTCATCTATTGAATTTCAGTGACACACAAGGTGTCTAAGCCTGTCTGTAAAGTTAAGAGTAGTGAAGATACGCCCTCAGAGGGCAGTGTAGCCAAACCCAGAGAGTGATGGAGTGTGGAGCACTTGTAAGCAGAGGGAGGAAAAATGTTCTCCTGTGTATGTATCATGAGCGAATCCAGCGGCTGAAACTCTTGAATCTTTAGTTTTGTCTTGGTTGATTTAGACATGAAACAAAAGCAACAGTTGTGTGCTTCACCTCTTGATCCAGGTATTCTTGTTTTATGCCAAAGTCATTTACCCTATTCTTACAAAGTAATGTTTGACCATGCAGTCATGTGAGCGTTGAGGGGCTTTAGGACAGTCAACATTGATGGTGTTTTCTCTGATGTCACAGGACTGTGCTGACGCAGGAGGCAATTATCTCTGTGAAAGGAGTCAGTTTAAGCAGCTACCTGGAGGGACTTATGGCAAGCACCATCTCCACCAATGCAGGAAAGGTGGGGTCACTGTAATGCTGCAATAATTGATAATGCTGTAATTAATGACTGCAACATTTTAATGTGCATTTGAAAAGTTGGATGGGTAGATGATCTGAAAATGTACTGTTGGACTGCTAATCTGGACTTTTGTATTGCAATAGAACATTATTTCCAGATGACAAATTAAGTAAATTGAATGACTGGAATATTTAAATAACATTAGTGGCGGATGTCTAATTGTTCTAAGGTCTTTTTAATTTAAGAGCAAACCTAACTATCAGAGGTTTAAATAAAACAGGCTCTTCCAAAATCCTCTCTAATGTTCTTATCCTCTGCAGCTGATGTGCTGATAAACTTGATTCTAATTAGTCATTCTAAGTATTAATAAAGCATTTCTGTTAAGTGCCACAAATGATTTTTAAAGAGACTTTTCCTCAGTTTCAATTGTTTAGGCAACAATAAAATGGGGATTTATTATTTAACAAACAAAAAAGGCTAATTTAGGCTAATTCCTTCCCCTTCTGACTATATGCAGGGTCGCGAAGCAATGGAGTGGGTCATCAGGCGACTCAATGCAGAGATTGAGGAGCTGGCCATCACAGCAAGAGGCACCATACGGACACCCATGGCTGCTGCAGTCACAGAAAAATGAACTGTCAGCATCCCATGCTGTCTTTTATTGGGCTATTTCTTGCGCCATATCTTTCTAAACCAGCAGCTCAGAGCATCCTTCTCTGATGGTCTTTTTTTTTTTCTTTTTCACATTTTGTGGAAAATATTCTCTCCAGCTCCCTCTTGTTTTAGCATCTATATTAGAGGCTAGAGGGATAATAAATGACAAAAATGGTTTTTTCCACTGTCATTTACTTTAATTTATTATTATTATTATTATTATTATTATTAATAAATAATTGTTAGCGAGGAGGACCAGTTCAATGAAGAACATATTGCTGACTTGTATGGAGGGGGGGGTGTTGAAAAGTCATCATGTAGTATTTACCTTTATAATCCTGTTTATGAACAACGTAATGTGCCCTGACACTCAATTAGTTGTGTAATTTGGATGGGAAATTTTACCAAACTGCAGAGTATTGTATTTTTGTTTTCTTTAATGGAGTAGTTCTGCCACAAAAAACTTGGTTAAACATTAAATTAAAGCAATTATCCACCCTTTAGTTCATTTCTCATAAGCTGTGGATCTCATTAAAGTTATTTGTGTAAGATTAAGTGTTGACAGGATATAATGCCCTGCAGTGAGCCTAACACTTACACTTGACCTGTTACATTTAATATAATAATGAACATTTATAAACCCAGTTGGACTAGCTAATGTTTATACAAATAACTAAAATGAAGGGAACAAACTAATTTAGATTATTTGATGTCATGCTACTTTGTGTAGAATGCCTATTAGTTACAGTCATTTGAACGTGCCATTTTGTGACTGCCTACTTTTTCTGGCAGATATCTTGGCATTGAATATGTATTGACATGGCATCTCGCATGGTGCATTGCAGCTTCCCCTGGTGTTAACATTGGTCTGGTTAGAAGTACTGTGATGTCTTTGAGTGACTAGCAAAAAAAAAAAAAGCTTTCATTTTGGATTAGCTACACTTTCAGAAGCAAAACCTTGCACTAATCAGTTAATTGTTACTGCCCATAGCCTAAAATGCAAACATTTTTTTTTGACTGATTTGTTAAATTAATTATCGTAATGAGCCTTGTGCATGATGTGTCTCTACAGTCATAGTTCTGTCAATATTGGGTAAGTGCTTCTTAAAATGATCTTTTGGAAGGAAGAAAGGATGTGTGACCCCCCCCCCCTTTCTGTGAGGCTAAACAAGGAAAAAAAAGTGGTAGACGTGTTATGGAATAGTAGCAGAAAATAAGATTCTTCTGTATGCTTCATGTCAAAATAAAAAAAAAATGTTGTGTTAAAGTACATACTTTACAGGTTGTTTGGATTGGAAGTGTCCATGTTGGATAAAATTAAAAAAAAAAAAAAAAAAGAATCACAGTTATTGCTAAACTGTGGGCAACTAGGTGTTCTAGTAAACCATCATATCTACCTGATGGTATCAGGATTATTATTAATTTATTTATCCTATGTGGTGGGTAAACAATGGCTGGTGGGTTCCAAAATGATCCAGTGAAAAATGTTTGAATAATTTATAAAGTGTTGTAAAGCTCTTGTTAAGGAACTTGTCTGTATGGCTCAAGGCATTATTTGTGTATAACAGGTTATTAGAATGCACAATACATCTTCCAATGCCAATTTCCAAAGGTATGGAAACCAGACAGGCTCAGGTCCCTTCTGTTTTTGCATTAAGAAACAGAACCCAGTATTTTTGCTGTTTACAGTCATTACTGAAATAAATTTGAGTTAAATATCCATACTGTTCTGTTGTGCCTAAATGTATGGCTTAATACACCCTCAATTATATTAACCAGTAGGTAGCTTATGGGTTATTTTAGTTTTGTCTTTTTTTGTGTGTGTGCTAAATAAATGTCTGGGGGGGGGGGGGGGGTCTTGTATGTTACATAACATTTCATGTCCATTGTCTGTCAGGGTTTTTACACCTCACTTCTTGGTTGCATCTGAACAGTTTAGTCTTATCTGTCCTAGCATGTCTTACAAGGTCTGTCCACTTGGCATACTACTATTCTACAACCACCCCCTTTTTAGGAAAACTATTACTACTACTAATTACTATTAATTAAGTGCTATTGAGTCTATTTCAAAACATGACTTAAATTTCAACCCATTTAGTAAATTGTTTTACAACAGATATTGTATAATAGCTATAACAAACAGTTTTAACTTCAGACATGTTTCATGTCAGACAGTTTTAACAAGACAAAAGAAAATCTAGAAAATGAAATAATATATATATAAAATAATTTGCATTTCATTAAGGGAACTAAGTATTTGATTCCCTAAAAACCATGACTAATGTTGGCTCCCACACACCAAAATTGTTGACCTACACAAGGCTGGAATGGGCTACAAAGCCATAAGTAAGAAGCTGGATGAGAAGGTGACAACTGTTGATGCAATTATTCAGAAGAAGTACAACATTACTGTCAATCGACCTAGGCCTGGAGCTCCAAGATATCGCCTCGTGGGGTCTCATTGATCATGGCAGGTTAAAAAATCAGCCAAAAACTACATGGGAGGAGCTGATTAATGATCTCAAGGTAGCTGGGACCACAGTCTCCAAAAAAAACATTGATAATACACTAATGATGTAATGGTTAAAAATCCTGCAGTGCACGCAAGTTTCCTCTGCTCAAGAAGGCTCATGTCCAGGCCTTTCTCAAGTTCGCCAATGAACATATTAATGACTCTGAGAGAGATTGGGAGAAGGTGCTGCGGTCAGATGAGACCAAAATTGAGCTCTTTGGCCTCAACTCGTCGTATTTGGAGGAAGAAAAATACAGAATATGACCCTAAGAACACCATCCCCACGGTCAAGCATGGTGGTGGAAGTATTATGTTTTGGGGGTTTCTTTTAAGGGCACAGGCCAACTTCACCGCATCAATGGGAAGATGAACGGGGCCATGTATCGCAAAATCTTGGGTGACAACCTCCTTGCCTCTGCCAGGGCACTGGAAATGAGTTGTGGATGGGTCTTCCAGCACAACAACAACCCAAAACAAACAGCCAAGGAAACAAAGGAGTGGCTCCATAAGAAGCATATCAAGGTCATGGAAGGGCCTAGCCAGTCTCCTGACCTCAATCCCATAGAAAATCTATGAAGAGAGCTGAAGCTTTGCGTTTTCAAATGCATGCCTAAAAACCTTAAGGATTTGGAGATGATCTGCAGAGAGGAGTGGGCCAAAATTACTCCTGAAGTACGCGCAAACCTTATAAAAAACTACAAGAAATGTCTGACTGCTGTGCTTGCCAACAAGGATTTTGTCACTAAGTATTAAATGATGTTTTACTAGGGGGTCAAATATTTATTTCCTTCAATGAAATTCAAGTTAATTTGTATTTCTCATTTCATGTAATTTTCTCAGTTTTTCTTTTGATATTCTGTGTGTCACTGTTAAAATAAAGCTGGCATAAAATTGAGACTTTCATTTATTTTTTTTTTGTATTAAAACTTTTAAAGTCAGTGGGGGGTCAAATACTTATTTCCTCCACTGTATAAAGCTTCAATGGTTCTCTTTTGCCTCCTTAATTTGCACATTATTTCTAATTTCTTCTGAGGTGGTTATTGTCCCTGTAGCCTTCACCTAGAATATGCAAGATAGAACTAAATAAACAAACATCCCACTTTACTCAGTGTTGCCAACTTAGCGACCTTGTTACTACATCTAGCAACTTTTAAATCAACTAGCGACAAATCTAGCAACTTTTTTCTAGTGTTATTGGAGACTTTTGGAGAACTGAGGTGAACAACTGCATAGAATTCAGTGCATACCTCTCACGGCTGGGACTTTCAAAACACAGTTTTGCAAGGTTTGGGCTGTATTAATTGCAGAAAAACTAGAGAAGAAAGAAGACCAGACTTGCATTTCCTAAAAGAAATACACGAACATTGCATGGTCTCTTAAAAAGTAAAGCCATCACAAATCTAGAACCTGTACTGGATGGTTGCTGTTGATGTGTAGCTCCAGTCCATTTTCCATCTCATTTTTTGCCTCTAAACTGTCTTTCCATTTCCAGTGCCTACTTACAGTAGTTTTCCCTGTGCTAATTTTGGAATTTCTTTTTTTGTAATATAGCAGAATAACATAACATGCCTGCAGGATCTGAGCTGTAGTGGAGTGTTCAGGCAGCTAGTTAGTGAATTGTTCTTTTATTTGTCATTAGTTATTAATATTACTGCTTAATTTAGAAGTTTTGTAAAATGGCCAGTGTGATTGATTAGTTGTTAGACAGCTGATATTAGCATAGTTAGACCTGCTGGACTCTGTAGTATTTGTACTCTGTATCTGTAATCTGGAGACTAGTAATACAGTTATATTGAGAAGCACAGAGAAAGGGATGCTTAACATTAGCACAGTGAGAATGAAGAACCTGTCCAAGCCAACTAAAGACTCATTACATGAACATTGTCCTAGTTTTTCTTTAATATCTTAAAAAGTAAGAACATTTATCAAGCACTGTAACTAGATTTGCAATTCCTAAAGGAAATACACAGGGCTTGAAAAGAACTGGAAGTGTGTTTGTATGCATGTATGTGTTTATGGTAGACATGTCATAATTATATACGCATTACCCAAATGAAATACCAGTGCTTTGCAAAGCAAAAAAATAAAGTGAAACAACGTTTTAAAAAGTGCAGTTCCTGCAGAAACTGCAAGCGTGATTACAGCTCAGCAGTGTGTACGTGATATAGGTGTTTGTTGTTAAGGTGTTGCTAGCTCAAGGTAGAGCTGTGTCCACAAACTATTGGCTGAAATACAGAATGCCAAAACCTTTATTTTAAAAAATGATAACTTTCAAATTATACACCATAGTTTACACATTTTTACACAGATTAAAAGTATTGTCCTATAAGGACACAAATGGGCCTTTACACCCATTCAAAAGTTCACCATTTCTAGTTTAACCACACTTGTAATGCAAGTTCCATCGGTCATCTAAGCATTAGTTTGCAATAAAAATAACATATTCAGGAAGTCTGCGAAGAGACTAAAAAATCCTTTTTAAAACAAAATGTCCTATAAACTACATAAAGTCCATCATAATACTCAACAATGTTGTCAATCATATAATCAGATTTGATCTGGCAAGCATTTGATGGCCCACTGCTCAATGTTTACCTGTGTTGTCCTGTAACTCTTTTAATTGCAAGCTCTGCAGGAACACAGATGGACTTCTTTGACTTATTTGTGGGCTTTTAGGTTCTCATTGGGTACTTAATCTATTGGAGGTGATTTTCATACGGAAATGCTGAAATCTGATCTAAGGAACCAAACTGTTTCACATCATGAGCAAGATTAACCAGTAAATGCACATTGTATACAAGTGCATTTTACCATATCTATCACCAAAATGGGACACAAAAGCTTGAAGCAAACTGGGCTTGCTATAATATAAATTACAGAAAAGTAGCATGAAATAGAGATTTGCTTCAAGAAATGAAAGAAATGTTGTAGCTTTCCATCTGCCATATGTCTTCAAATTATTCAGTCAGAAGCAAAGGTGTTGCCAAGTGGATGTTGTGGTGTTGCTAGACAGTTACTATAGTGTTGTGGTGTTGCTAGACAGTTACTATAGTATCCCTGCTGGTGGCTAAACACCAGGGTGAGTCACATAAACTCCACTTACTCACTACACAGCCTGCAGTTCCTTCTCCAGCTACCTACATAAACCAACTAATTCTGTTTCCTTTCTATAGTGTTTTTTTCTTGTTTGTTTAATTTGTATTATTGTATATTCTTGTCTTAATCCTTTCAGTTTCATTTTAGGTCTTTGTTTCTTTTCCTCAGGGCATTTGCATTACTTCTTGGTTTGCCAATGTTCAGCAAAGTAATACAGTGTTTCTGAAAAGAAAAGATTTGAACCTCTGTTGCTTAGTAACAAGACTGAGCTATGCTGTTTACTATTGATTATTGCATTGTGGAAGATTGTAGCACCCTCAAAATGACCCTGGTATTCCACTTTATGATTCAGACACTCATTGATGCCCTAAAATATAAATAGGGATCCATTTTAGTCAGAGAGGTGTAGAAGCATAGATCAATGACTGTATAAAACATGGACAATGTTCAACAACATGTACACTCGACCCGATTCCCTCTAAATTGCTAAAAGAAATTCTCCCAATTATAATCGGACCTCTTTTAACAATTGTAAATTCATCCCTTAGCCTTGGGCATGTACCCCAAACCCTTAAAATAGCAGTTATAAAACCTTTAATCAAAAAACCAAATCTTGATCCTAGCGTATTATCTAATTATAGACCCATCTCAAACTTAACATTCGTATCTAAGATATTAGAAAAAGCTGTGGCCCAACAACTCTGCTTATACCTGAGTAAAAATGACATGTATGAGAAATTCCAGTCTGGATTTAGACTCAATCACAGCACAGAGACAGCCCTAGTGAAGATTACGAATGATCTCCTTCTTGCCTCTGATCAAGGCTACGTATCTTTATTAGTCCTACTAGACCTTAGTGCAGCCTTTGATACAATAGATCATTCTATATTACTAGAAAGATTAGAGAAAATGGTTGGAATCACAGGGACAGCCCTATCATGGTTCCAATCATATCTAACGGGACGCTTCCAATTTGTAAAGATAAATGATTTATCTTCAAACTACACAGAAGTAAGATATGGAGTTCCGCAAGGCTCAATTTTAGGACCACTATTATTTACATTATACATGTTACCACTGGGCTCAGTTATAAGCAGACATGGCGTTAATTTCCACTTCTATGCAGATAACACACAGCTCTATATATCAGCCAAACCTGACGATAAATTTAGACTACAGAAAATGGAGGACTGTGTAAAGGATATAAAACTCTGGATGTCACATAACTTCCTTCTCCTTAACAGTGACAAAACCGAAGTTCTCCTTTTAGGTCCAAAAGACTCTAGAAATAAACTATCAGACTTAATGTTAGACTTGGCAGATTCTCCCATCATTCCTGGTTTAGCAGCTAAAAATCTTGGCGTCACATTCGACTCAGATTTATCATTTGAGCAACATATAGCTAATATTAGTAGAACAGCCTTTATGCAGCTTAGGAACATCTCCAAACTAAGAAACTCCTTATCACTACAAGACGCAGAAAAGCTAGTACATGCTTTTATTACCTCAAGGCTAGATTACTGTAATGCGTTACTGTCAGGTTGTTCCAGCAGGAACCTCAATAAACTTCAGCTGGTGCAAAATGCTGCAGCCAGGGTCCTTACTAAAACTAGAAAATTTGACCATATCAGTCCAGTTCTATCAGCACTTCATTGGCTCCCAGTTAAATTCCGTATTGAATACAAAATTCTTTTATTAACATATAAAGCCCTACATGGCCTCGCTCCTGAGTACCTGCAGGATCTTATAGTATATTACGAACCATCAAGACTACTTAGATCTCAGGGTGCTGGCCTCTTACGCGTTCCCAAAATTCTGAAAACCTCAGCAGGGGGAAGAGCCTTTTCCTATAAAGCCCCCCAGCTCTGGAATAACCTTCCAGATAATGTTCGGGACTCAGACACAGTCTCAATCTTTAAATCTAAACTGAAAACTTATATGTTTAGTTTAGCTTTTGGTAATTAATGTTTCTTAGATAAGGGCTGCAGGTCCAGGGGTTCGCGGACCCAGGGAATTGTAGTACTCTGAGATGCTGGAGCTGTCGTCTCGCTGCTTACACGCGATCACTCAGGTTTGTTGACGGTGGAGCAGATAGATGCTGGTGTTCTCAGGGTACGCCCGTGTCCGTGTTACCCTCTGGCTCTCTCCTTTTAATTATGCTGTGATAATCAGACCTGCCGGAGTCATCAGACATACCCAGATGCTGATGATCAATATTCTCTGCACTCCATAAAATTCCTCTTAGAACTAACTTCTCTCTCTTTACCTTCCCCGAGTAAATGGCCACCCAGCCCGATCTGCAGGAAGATTGCCCGCTGAGGTCCCCTCTACCTGCATCTAACCAGCTGCCACCTACCAGTCCAGCCAGCGGGTCCCCCCCAACCCGCCACCACCCATGGCTCACCCGCCAGCCGCTGCTGCCTGTTTGGTGGCCGTGCTGAAACCTAGATGGACTCGTGCCTGTCTGACACTATTAATATCACAACTATTAACTTTCTGTTGTACCTGGTTTGGTAATTTTTATCATTAATGTTTAAAACAGTCTGGCCAGAGGAGGATGGGTCCCCCTTGTGAGTCTTGGTTCCTCCCAAGGTTTCTTCCTCCAGCTCTGAGGGAGTTTTTCCTTGCCACTGTCGCCGTTGGCTTGCTCACGGGGGTCTTTGACGCTTCATGTTATTTCTTCTTTCTTCTCTGTCTCTGTTCTTTATTAAGTAATAACTATGTAAAGCTGCTTTGTGACGACAACAGTTGTAAAAAGCGCTATACAAATAAATTTGACTTGACTTGACTTGACAATGTGGTTCCAGTCCCTTCTGACAGAGACAGACATACCTATTCATTTGGTTAGTAAATTGCTGACTTTTTAAATGACAGCTAGTGCAGGATAGTGTAGCTAGTGTAGGAATCATCTGTGAAGCTGTCATGCTGGCTAGGCTAGACAATGACGGGTGAACACTCGCAGGGACGGTGCGATGCATGATTTATCAACAAAACAGGGAAAAACACAAGAGTGCTGCAATAACAGAGAAGGAGAAACAAGACAAACGTGACAAAATAACATGGGTTAAACCTGAAGGCCACCTGAGGCTGGTAGGTAGCCAGGGAGCAAAGCTAGGCGGGCCAACTTAACGGAGGGAGGAAGACAGATGCAGGAAACCAAACCGCGCTCGTCAGGCGCTGATAAACTTACTTGACTATGAGGGAAGGGCACGCCGAATCTCACTGGTGACCAACCGGTGAACCAGATAGCGAACTCCCTCTGAACATGAACGGCTCCTCTAGAGCAGATACTACAGAACACTAGACTCTCTTGGAAGTCTCGTGACCGGGGGCCAACATAACGCTTGACGTCGCAAGAGTAATTCTCGGCCCAGACCTTCGCGTTTGCTCCCCTTTTGTACCCCAGCTCTCAGGTGACCCGAATCGAAACATGAACGTGAATGAACAACACCTGAACAAACATGGCGACGTACATAAACGGGTGTCAACATAAAAGTCCTAGAACATGAAGCCTGTGGTGGGCGCGGCGACGCGGACCTGACAGAAGCAAACAAACAAAAATACAATCAGATAGAAATTGAAGATCCAGAACTTCTCCTTTTTATGTAATTTGAATTATTTAATTTCAATTAATTTTATTCATTTTATAATGTAACCTAATCAGCCGAATGGATAAACCATCAGACATTATTTATTAATTTAATATTGTGCAAATTTATTTTTACATGAACTTGCTTGGGTGTCATTTTATTTCCTTGTATATCTCATATAATTCAAGAAAATGTTCAAAAAGCTTATTAGTTTTAATGAAGCTTTTGCTCACATGGTTTTTGCTATTAAATATGTAATTATTTTTTTTCACTGTACATTAAATAGATACATTTAAGAGACACTAAGGACATGAGTTAAAAACTATAGACATAAATGGGCAGCTTAGTACTGTTGACATTGCTGTATGGTATTGTGCTAAGAGCATGGCAATAATGTTCTATGTGCAATATTGTGCAAAGAGCATTGTCATAAGGTGCACTGTGCATTATTGTAACAGTTAGCAATAAATATAATAAATGTAGTGTTTTTACATAGTTGTATAGTTCCATTAGGGTGTGTGTGTGTTGGCAGGAGTTCAGTCAGTCAGAGTAAAATATAACAGACAAAATATAAACAAAAAATATAAACAAACAAACAAAATATAAACAAATAAACACAATATAAACAAAACATCAACACCCTCTTTATCCCATGAACACATAGATCTCCATCTGAAATTTCAAGTAACAGTTTGGTCTTTTTAATTACTTGATGAGATGACAACACTTTATAAACTAAAGGCTCTATCCCACTCTTGTTGTATTAGAAAAAAAAATTTGTTTTCAACTCTACATTATTATTACTTACATTACTTCTGTGATAACGGTTTAGTCTTGGACACTTCCTTGATCACCTCAATTGTACCACTCAGCTCAGTGGCATTTCGGCAAAATAAAAGAATAGTAAAGATAAGAACAATAATTCTTCAATTTTCTGGTAATGTAGTGTAAACACAGTTGTACAGCTAACTATGTCAGAAAATACTGACCAATGAGCATATGGTTTTGCCTGTGTGTCATGACAAAGCAGTTGTGCACTGGGCAGGTATTTGCCCAAAACACACACGCAAGTTAAAATACAAGACAAAACAATGGTTAGAAAACAACTCAAGTTAATATTCTTCAGATTTCATTTTACACATTTTACAAGCTTGCATTTGATTGATCCAGGGATCAATATTAACCATGGATCTTATGGACATAAAAGTGGTAGTAAGTGATTATATCAACACATTAGCAATCCATAAAAGATGTAGATAGGTTAGCTATAGACTAGTCTTCCATTTGCACGAATAAGCACTCTTGTTTGATCTTCTTTGGGATTTCATGTTTAACTCTGTATCTGCTCTGTATTAACTCTGCATGCTAACCTGCACTGCTGATTGCACACTGAACACTGAGGTGAGTGGGACTTCATAGTTGCTAAAAGACAACTGCAGCACCTCAAAGAACTGTAACCTAGCTAGCTAACGCTAACACCTTTACCTCTCTTACTAGAGATATAACTAGCTACATATGTGTTGAAATGACAAAGTGCCAGATCCTCAAAAGTATGTTTATTTCAGGGAAAAAATCTTCAGGTTTGGTGTCGAAATCGTTTATAAGTAATGAAAATTAACTTAGCTAATATTTCACTGAAATGTAGCACTACAGTAAATAATCATAATATACAAACAGCAAACGTTTAGAACGGGTTCCAATGCTGGAGAGAGCATGAAAAAACAACTAATCAGGGGCGGAGTCAGGTTGACATAAATACGCCCATGTCGTGTATATTCGTCCAAAACTATGTCAGTCGGTGTTTTTTCCTATCCTCTTAAGTCGTTTGCTGTTTTATTGCAGTACACACTTAAAATAAAGAATCGGTGCGTTTATTTAAAAATAAGGAGAAAAATAGAGACATATAATAAAATAAATAATAATAATAATATTAATAATAATGTTGTTCAGCTAAGCTGCTGCTAGGTAGCTGCTAAAGTGTTGCTACATTTTATGCTAATACTTTTATGCTAATATTTATTGTTAGTTAAATAGTGATTGCCTGCTATAATAATAAGAATAAGAAGAACTAAGGAGTGTAGTTGCTGCAGAAACTGTGAGTGTTATTGCAGCAGAAAAGTTGCTGTGATGTAGGTGTTTGTTGCAAAGATGTTATGTTGTTATGTTGTTGTTCCAGCGGAGGGTACATGAGAGTATCCTTCCCAGGAAGTCTGGGTGATATTTTGAACCTCAGAATTGTACAGAATTGTCGTATATTCGCTGCTCTATGCAACAGTTGGTTGTAATTGGCTGGACGGTAATAGGGGTGTGCTGAAAGCGAGTGTTGTGATTGGCTCAGTTCATCAGTAGTTAACATCATATCTAAAAGAATCGGCTGTCCTATTTCCCTATTTATTGCGCCTCACCTCTTCCTCGTGTCAAAAATGCTTATTGTTGCTCGAAATAACATTCGTCTCGCGTTGGTGATCAGCGAGAACAGCCGGTTGCATTTGGGGGAGAAGTTTGGACAGAAACGTTAAGTCGGACAGTTACCACCTGCAACCCACGTGAGCTATGGCAGATCTCGCGGTTTCTGAGTTCTTCGTAACTGGCGTAATAGAAGCGTATACAATAGAAATCCCCCTGCATGAAATTGAATATGATAAACCATGAACCTTCTGGAGGGAAAGGTTCAAACTAACTGCGATCTGTCTTAATAAACAGCCTAATAAAGCCTTAAATATTAAAAGTATTTAACAGAGTGTACCTGGCCCAGAGCTTTTTTGTATACCCTGCAGTTCTTGATTCATTATATAGGCCAAGTACTCTTCATCTGGAAAAGTACATCAAAACAAAAGTACTCCCAAAACCACTAGAGCTACAGAGTTGCAACATAAACCACTAGTTGCAACATATTTCATTGTTTACCTGATTGCAAGAGTATAGATCTTATTAGTTTACAGCCTTCTGTAATAGAGAGGAATATTTAAATTACATGACAATTATAAGCAGAAACATTGTGCATTTTTGTCGTTTGTACATTTATCTATTTAGTAAAGAGCTCTGATAATTACAATATGTTCATGTAAGGACAACAAATTGATTAACACAAATTAACACAAGTTGTAACCAGTTGTTCTTACATCTAAAGTGTAGGTATCGGATGATAATTAAGCATATCTCGAGATGTTAATAAAATTGATTTGAACCCCCAAAATGTATGTATTAAACAGGGCCGGTCCAAGGCGTACTCGAACGCCACCAGAGGGCCCCCAAGAGCACCAATATATCATGGTAAAAATATTTTTAAAAATGGTGTTACACAAGTAAAGGGTTTTTTTATGTTACTTTATTTTCACACCAATACTAGGTTAATCAATTCCTGCTGTGGATGCTGCCCGGGCGCTTCAGCGTATTGCATAACATCTCTCTTGGTAAATCGCTCTACGAAAAAACAATTCAGCTCCCGCCTTGGGCCTTCCGCTTTCTTTTTTCTGGTCCAGGGAGAAAGGGAATTGTACAATATGCAGAGGTGGTCCTGGGGGACCTAACGCTTATATGTGCCTTCCTCACACTTTTGCACGTCTGTTTAATATTTAAAAACAAAACAGATTAAACTGATTAACTGTCGCTTTACTGTAAACGCAGTGTCCCGTCTGCTGATGTTACGGAACACATACACACCACTCTGTATTTAAAAGTAAAAATGAATTAGAACATATTTGTGAGTTTGCTATCCCCATAAGGTTAAGAACAATAGCCAGAATGACACATGTAAGATGTAAGCTAATTACAAATAATGCTAATAATAATAATAATAATGATAGTGGACACGTTACACACACAGTGTAGCCTATGGAATGATGAAGCATCTGGTGTTAAGGTGGTGGTGTGGCCCAAAATGAAAATCTGCTTAGGGGCCCCATAAAGGCATGGGCCGGCCCTGGTATTAAATATTATTTTTATGTGATTGAGACACGCACACACACAAACACATTCACACAAATGAGAAATGTAATTGAGAGAAAGGGGTCTAGAATTACTGCTTGCTGTTTCGCTCTTCTTATGAGATGTTCGTCTTTTATTTGCTGCTAGTTGTGTTATTTGTATGTAATGCAAATCCGTAACGACTGACCCTGCTGTTCTCTACATATAATGATAACCAGACCGCATGGTTGGAAACGGCATCTAAGAGTTGCCTACTTGATATTTAATCGCAAGTAAATTAAATGAAATGCACAAAAACTTTAGTTGATTAAGTGCAAAAGTAATAAAGTGCTATAAAAAACAGCGAAGATATAAAACACAAAAGCAATTTAGATGGCTTTACATTAGTAAAATGACAAGTAAGAAAAGACCAAAGACCAGAGTTTTGCATTTTATAATGAAAAGGTACAACCGTCATTGGTGTCAGCGGAGCTTCTAGCCAATGAGGATTAAGCTCTGTCGAAAATTTCCCTGAATGCGAAAATTCTAGAAAAACTAGTTACCTACATAATACATAATGTTTGTCAACATTTGTCATGGAAGCACATTACAGTGTGCCTTTTTATCACAACTGATACAACTGTATTTTTAAAATCATTACTGTGATTATTGTTATTTAAAAAAACTATACATTGGAGTGGGTGTGTTACTCGATATGTACTTTACAACTAAGACTGTAGTCTATTTGCATATTTATTATCAGTCTGTCCAGCCAGTCCATCCATGCCAGCATAAAAGATGAAAGCTATGGGTCACGAATTTTATCCGCTAAGAGCTACGGTGTGGCTGTAGGTATGCATTCGAATTAAGCAGAAGCCCATCTGACTCTACTGTTTGACTCTGATGTTTCGTTAGAAGTTCTCAGTCAGCTCAATACATGGTTACTAAATAGCTAATATGTTCTAGCGTGTTAGAACAGTGAAAATGTTAAAATATGCAGTAAAGTATTCTATTTGCAACTAAATACTAAATATGTCCTGGAAAATTGTCTTTGGCAAAAAAACAAAAACAAAACACAACTTGTAGTGCAAGGAGACTTAGCAGATGATCACAAGAAAGAAAATGGAAAAATAATGTGTAATGAAAACACTTATTGATATATTGGCACTGATAATGATTCCGAAGACAATTATATATGTTTTAAATCTAATAAACGAAATTCCGTTTATTCTAAACATGAGAGAACATATATACACACCAACAGCATTTGAAAGCATTAGATAATTTTCAAACATGCAATACCTGCAACTGGTTTCATATTTTTCATATGGAAAGTTTATGTAATTAGCATTGGCCAGCTGGCTTCACTTTAAATGAATTTTTAAGTAACACCATTAGTAACTATTACAGTAGTGCATAAACATTTATTTTAACTTCACAGCGCCGTTCAGAAACAACATCTAAAGTGGGTTGGAATGTGAAAACTATCGGCGCCAAGAAAAATATAGCCACACATAATATATACCCAAATCACATAATGTAAATGACGTAGGCGTGAGGGGATTGCTTGTAGTATGCACGTCCAACACTTGAAATTATTTCCATGCTGGGCGTTGACATCCAGTATTTCTGTATGTTTTTTTTTTTTACATAAACGTAACAGGGGCTTGTATGTCTCTTAAGTCTCCATTAAACATCAGAGAACTCTCAAATATCTCAAATATCTATCGCATCACGTAGTATTATCCCTCTCTCTGTATTTTCCTTAGCACTACTGCACCTCCTCTTCAGCAGGGCGCTCCATGACTGTTTTAACTAATGTTTTGGCCCTCGCACGAAGATGAATTAGCTATAGTTAGTTTCCTTTTTCACTGATGTGAATTAATTGTATGTTTTCATTAAAAATAAAATCTAAGTTGTCTTTTTAATTGAAACATTCTCTTGTCTCATTGTCTCTAGTATTTGTGGCGAGTAATTTGAAGTTCTGCGTGAAAATGAATTATTCAATTAACAAAATACTTTATATACAATATAATCTATACAACAACTGTTTTCCTTCCTTTCAAATATGACGTGCTAAGATAGGTGGAAAAAAAATCACCATCAGTGGAGTACAACTTCAGAATCTGTTCCCATTACCTGCCTTGTTGCCACATTTCTTGTTTGCAAAAACACGGTGTATAGACAGAGCATATACAATGCTTCAGCCAAAACTACCCAATGAAGGTAGTTGGCGTCCTACGTGAGACGTGTCTACTTGTCATATTGCCATGTCGTAATCTAAAATTCACCTACTTGTGTCTCCTTCCCTCAAATCATCTAAAGTGGGTCCAGATGTTTCCAGCGTTCATCAAGTTCATCAAGCGCGATACAGGTTTTACTTGCTAAATTTGAGCCTGCAGCAAAAATCTGTTCATCACTGGCTGCTTTCTGGGAAATCACACCTTGAATCAAGAGCTTAATTCACTAAGTCCATTAGATGAACAAATTGAAAAAAATATTAACTAATAATCTAAAATAAAAAGCTAAAATAAAAGCTGCTTGTTATTGAACAAATGTTCTCTCAAGAGTTGACGGTTAAGTATCCATGGTGGGTACAGACTTGTGTACACTGTTGCGGTCAATGATTTTGTGCCCCATGGAAAAATATTACACTGGACTCCATCACCCCACTGCCCCTAAAAATGTTCTCATATGTTTTAGGACCTCTGTCAGTCACATGCCCTTAAAATTGTCATAACTTCCGTCCTTCATACGGCGCCCCTGCTGGCTGATTTTAACGAGCAAAATAAAATGTGCTGGAGTTGGGAAATCGCTGAAATGTAGTGTCATGGCCCTTAGAAATGAACGCTTTAACATTGAACGCTTTAACAGTGAAGCCTAGTAATAATTTGCTTCTGAAATATACCGCTACAAAAAAAAAACATTTCTGAGAGTGCGATTCTGCTTGTTTTTTATACTTTATTTCTTTATTCTGTTCTGGGTAAAAATACATTCTTTCTCGTTGCTTATTCACAGAAAATCAAGCACATTGTAAGATATAAGTTCACGTGTTTCTTTATTTTTTCAATATATTCATTTTCACAATATATGAGAATGACTTTGTGATATACATTCCATCATTTGAACCACAATAACACTACACATACGGTTTCATAACATGTCCACAGCACCCGTTAGATTGCACAAAATGAAAATGTATTTTGTGAGTCTTTAGAATAGATATTCGTACACCGTACTTTATTTCAAATAACATTTAAAATGTTCTCTTAAAGGACAAGATAATTAGCCTAACACAATGCTTTCCAATTGATAGGAAAAGCAATGATCAAATTCCATCGTATATCAATACTGCATTATAATTAGTATTCTCATTTAGATTAATTTGTCAGGAATCCACTTTGTGTGTCATTGGACCGTGTGCATTTGTGGTGTGGAGAGGAACTGCTTTTTTGTATTTTGATTTCTTAAAATATATTAAATGCCACATTAACGTCATACATTCAGAATGCATAGCTGTTGGTGTTCTGTATTTACCTATTACAAATATAATTTTAGAGTTCATTCTTATAGTATTTGGTCTACACATAATGTTGATATCATCTAGGGTCCCTGTATTTTCTCCAGTGAATTTTTCAAGAAATGAAGATGCTCAAATTTAAAAGGACCAGGTGATTAACATCTTTGCTCATAATGTCACCAATTATGAGAGTAATTAGAGTCATTTTGATGAGCCAAATCTTGCAGACCATACCAGTTACCATGTTCAGTTTCCTTTAGATATTTTCCTAATTTGTCATTTTACCTACTGTAAAACATGGGAAAATGCGTCATTGTTCTGTCATCACTAACTATATAAAAGCGGTCCTTGCAGTACAAAGCATTTATTTTGCATGTCAGTATGTATATTATTTGGCGTTGTTGTTTTGGCGTGTATGTGAACGTTATTATTTTAACATCACGTTGATGCGCACAAGCAGTGCTTGTTATTTCTTGTCGTTTGCAAATCAATAGAAAATGAAGAT
The DNA here is from genome assembly GCF_030463535.1 of Salminus brasiliensis. Lineage (NCBI taxonomy): Eukaryota > Metazoa > Chordata > Actinopteri > Characiformes > Bryconidae > Salminus > Salminus brasiliensis. Next base: position 12,186,947 of record NC_132884.1, on the reverse strand, counting down.
GGTACATTAGAGGGAAATACGGCTGTTTAGATGTGGGGTGCGTTGTAACATAACACCATACGGCCGCTGGCATTCCTCTGAACTATTCGTGTATGTTGTATCTGAACGCTTCAATGAGGCCTTCCATAGAGTGAATGAAACCAGAAATACTGCATATACCCCCAATCACAAATATAGCGACATCAAAAAAAACTTGGTGCCAGAGCAGCTTCCTCCACAGCAGCTTGAGGTGAAAGAGGCTGGGCAGGAGAAAGCACAAGCCTGCCCCCGTCAGGCTCCCCGTTAAGCCCATGAGGAGCGCGAAGTGCGGCACGTAAATGGCCATAAACATAGTGAACACTACAAGGCCACATCGAAGAGAGAGACCCCACGACTTGAGACGACCGTCGCCCCCATAACAATCTGGGAAAAACGCGCGCCCTCCATCCTGGAAAAAAGTCTTTTCCAACACTTCGACAGCAGCGAAAAACGGCAGCGGATATGACAGCAGCGCCTTGGCCACTAGGAAAATATTGACCACGGCTCTGATGCCGGGCGGCAAGTTATCTGTGATGACCTCCTTGGTTTCGTCTGCCCATGTCAGATATGCCACCAGAGCAAAGAGACCTTTAAGAATACAAGCAGCAATGTGAGTCCAGTTCATCATACAATGAAATTCGCTGGGCTTCTGCATGTTTCCTTCCAACGACGGCAAGAAAATCTGCGAGGTATAGCTGAACACGATAATGCCAATAGAAATAGGGAATTTCTTCACGTCGATATAGAACTTAACCTTGTCCCAAGCCCAGTCTCGTGCCCTTGAGAGGCAGTAAGCTATTACAAGGACGTTGATGACGAAGTGAGCGAGGGTGCAGAGCAAGCTGAACTTGGACACGGCCTTTAGGTTTTTGAGGAAGGCGCAAGGCAGCAGAACGGCGGTGGCAATAATGGCCCATGACCTCTGGGACACAGGAAGGTTTGGGAAGCTGTTGTACAATAGATTACCACTGACTACGACGTATAAAATGCAGGTCATTACAAGCTCGATGATCTGGGCAACATTCACGATGTGGCCTCCGAGTGCAGGAAATCTGGGCGCACAGCAAGCGTTGGCAATGTCAACATACGAGTCTCTCACTCTCACGAGCTGTCCGTCTTCGTTTTCTTCGTAGAGGCAAGCGATGAGGATTTTCCCCGTGTAACAGCACACCACTGCAGCAAAAATGATGAGGAAAAGTCCAAGATATCCGCCGTGGAGAATAGCATATGGCAACCCTAGTACAAACATTCCCTGTGAAAACATTAGAGGTTCAGAGTCATTATAAGTATGGTAAAATGCATAAGAATCAGCTGGGCAATATTCATTAAATAGAACATTGTGTTTTTGGAACATGCTGTTAATCTAGCTATGTGTTTTAATGTGTTGTGGCAAATGCTTTTATTGTTCTGAGTCCGTCAGAAGTGTGCTTCTGAGTCGGTTGCTAATTTCTATAGGTTTTAAATCAGTGGGAAACACTGCTGTGAGCACAACTACTGTCCTTCATTCTGTCGTCATCAGGATAAATCAAAGAGACAGACAGTGACGCAACGGACAGCCAGAAGACTCATTGTGCATGTTTAAACGTGTGTGACTGTGTGTGTTGTGTGTGCGTGTGAATACGTGTTAAACGATCAGAAATGAGTACTGTCGAGGATACGAATAGACAGTGAGCTTTCAAATATGTGTATTTCTTGCAGATATTTTGCAGATAGATGAACCCACCCCCGAAAAAACACGACCTAATTTTACGCACGAACAACAGCGATATAGAAAACCTATTGTAACAAATGCGTTAGTTAAACAGCTCATAAACACACTACACTTGATATAAGATGCCTAAACCTTATAGGAATTCACCCATGCCCCCACGAATTCCCCTGGCGGCGTTCAGCTCACGCGTTAACAACACATTGTCTCGGTGTCTACAAGAATGTTCACAATTAAATATTTATTTTTCCCTACGGGCATTTTTTTTGCATTACAGTTACCACAACCTACTGCCTTTTCAAACTATATTAACCGTATGGGTGTTTCATAAACTCATTGTATTACTGCAATGTATTACTTTTTGTACCCCTTTTTAATACCCCACAAAAAATTAAAATGCGCCCATACCTGGATGGCGTTGGTAACGTTCCAGCCTGCCTCCCAAGCAGTGATTTTTGGCTTATCTTGAGAAGCTAGTTCGTTGCACATACCACCATCTTTCGACGCCGAGGGCGGGGGACCAGTACCGTCTCTCTGGTAGTGACTGTCCCCTTCCATAGTGCCATCTCCCATCATGTCTCCGCCGCCCTCTCCCGCCATTTCCTCATTTTTAAGAATGTCCATCTGCAGTCCTTGCCTATGGTCATAGTCCAAATCATCACAGGCTGCAAAACCCAACGCTTCCTCGTCAGTTGCGGCCTGGAAGCCCATCCTGGCGAACATCCCGCTCACCTTTGCCTGTGATTTATTGGTAACCGTCGTAGCTGCATTGGACAGCTTGTTAGAGATCTTGCTTCGAATTAATGTCGCCATAGCTGATTTCTTAGAGAAGTTTCCCACACACCTGTATCAGTATATTTTAGATAGAATAGCTTTAGGTACGTGCAAATGTTCTTTGTCTGCGCATTAAAAGAAAGCCTGCAGTTTTCTTTTCTTCAGTCGTTATCTCCCGTTTTCCTTGAGAGCGCGGGCGGTGCTGTTGGTAATTCCGTGGAACATGTCACCTTCAGAGGTCGGAACCAGGTGCCTGCATCGTGTTAGCCTGCGTCTCCTTTCTTTAGGAACCTTGGCGCATTTAGCAGGTAAAATCAACTCTCTTCAGGCAGCCTGTGCGTAAAAGGATATATCAACGCACTTTCTTTGCAATAGTTTCGTCGTGTCACTGTATCCACAGTCGTGTTTTTGTGACCGTTACTGGTGCCAATGCAGTACGCGGGAGCCGATGGGTGGTGAGGAGGAGGCACGCGTCATCGCCAGCTTGCCAATGCGAAGACGGTGCTGCGTAAAGCTCGTGTCAGGAACTCCAGCGCGCACAGCCGCCCCACAATAGGAAAAAAAAGAAAAAAGAGATTTGGTGCATTTCTGAGGGAGGCGCTTGTGCCTCCACCCCTTCTCATAATTTACAATGTACCTTGTACCCAATACCCAATGACAACCGAGATTCAAGTCTTGCATATATATATATATATATATATATATATATATATATATATATATATATATATATATATACATATATACACACACCCTTACTGCCATACCCCAACCGATAAACATGCAAGAAGGAACTATTTCACACCAAGAGAGATGCCGTTTGTGCACTTTATTCCAACAGAGGGAACCCTTTTGTCTATCTTGGGATCTGTCCGCAATTTCGGAATTGGACTGAAAGTGCTGAAGTGTTTCCCCTACCTTATGGGAAAGTATGTTAAGGCCATTGTCTCAAACGTTTGTTAGGAGCCGTTCCGCGCCGAAAAGCCTGTTCTTAAGGACTAAACAACGTTTTGGAATTTGTTGTTGGATATAGAATACATGAACCTAATGTATTTCTACGTTGTGTCAGTTGAGACAATCATTAGCTTTTACAATGCTGAAATGAGCTCTACTGAATAAAGAAGAAACCGTCAAGCCACACCAGAATTATTACAGCAATCTCTGAGCGGATCTTTCCTTTGGTACATTTAACCGTAAATATACGCATTTAATCAAGAAACTGTTCTTTTAAAAATAATGGCCATTCTAAGGCCTAGGTATTTTGTACATTTTTTGTTTTTGTTTTACCAGTTAACCATTTCAATTGTTTATTATTTTTTAATTGTTTCATATAAACAATTATTTCTTGTTGTTTGAGCAAAGCACACTAATTACAAACCTATATAAAGAAAACGTAGACTACAAGTAAAAATTAGCATTATTTGTCTTAATGATGATGAATAGTGTCTAGTGTCAATGCATTTTAACAACATAATATATATATATTATATACACATATATATATATATATATATATATATATATATATATATATATATATATATATATAATTATTATACATTAATTATAATATATTATATAATATATTTTAATTTTTTAACGTGTCAAAACAAAGTCTATCACTGACAGAAGCTGGGAATTAGGAGCGTTCCTTTCAGGAATATGCTAAATGATGAGAATCCATGATGATAAAATGATGAGAAGCCAAAGAAAACGGAATTCGGCTTACAATGGATTCTGGAGGCATCTATGTGTTCCGGTCTTTTTTCAGGCTGTTTTTGGTTGCATTGATCTGCCTCGGATATCATATGACGTGTATATAAATGATGTATTTATATGCATAAGTCTTTATATAAATATATATACACTGGCCCAACATAATCTTTTTCAAAATCGTTGCCATTTTCTCTGGTATATGTCGTTTTTGTGTCTCATGCACATGGCTTCTCCCCCCCCCCCCCCCCCCCCCCCCCGGGAGCGGGGGTTAATCGCAGTGTTGTTATCAGCTTACTGCAGACCTTCTCTGATATGTACTTATGCTCTTCTGATTTAATACACTCGGGGAGGGTAACGGTCAGTAAACATCAATCGCTATGTAGTAATCTAATGGGAAGCATTATTTATTGTTTTATTTTAAGTTGTCTTGATTTCCGAATTATTGTTTTATTTTAAGCAGCAAGTTGTCTTGATTTCCGAATAGACAACACTACAGTCGGTGAAATTTGCATGATGCGTCACCATCAGGCAGTCTACATGAGGTAATCCACAAAAAAATCGCACGGTAGCTTTTTTCTTTTTTGTCTTTCGATCATATGTATTTCTGTAAATTGCAGCATTGAAACATGTATTCATATATATATATATATATATATATATATATATATATATATATATATATATTTGAGAACAGAGAGAGCTTTACAAAAGGTTTGAAGAGAGGGAGAAAGGGAGACTAGGGGTGACGCGGGAGCCTGTGCGTCAAGCGTGACAATGAGCTGACAATGCAGTTCAGTAATGTAGAACTAATGTCCTCTCTATTTATCGTACTCAGTTTATTAGCCATCAGAGAGATTATGGAGGACAATGAGGGGGCAGCGTGTTTCTCCCAGAAGGCCCCTTTGTACATAATATCTTATCAGCTCTAGAACACTGACTGAAGCCTCTTTCACAGCACAAAGCAAAAAAAAAATCATGTGTTTCCAACTCCATGTGTGTTCCCCAGAGTGTTATTATAAGTCAGTTATTGCGTATGGTTGCTGCTGTCATTTTTTTTGCGCTGTCTGAACAGAATCTTTCGACAGCTAGTGCTGTTCCTAGATCCCACGTCAGTGATTTCTCGCAATTTCTTTTTTAATTTAACTCGAAAATGTCAATCAAATTCCGGGAGATGTGATGATGCAGTCTGGAGTCCGCCTCAACCCTATCCCCACAACCCCCCACACGCACACCATTATCCCTGCAGCTACTGCAGTCTGCTTTTTCCCATTACACACATGACTGAGTTGGCCTGTAGTCAATTTGAACTAAGCTAGTGTGGTTTAGTCCTGTATTGCCTATATTTATCATATTTCTAGACAAAAAAATAATTTTCTATATGCATGGGAAAAGCAAGGTTATGTCATGTATGTATTTTAATACCTCCATGGTCTGACTAAATACATAATTATTACAACATAAGCTTTCTTAGAGCTGTGTTTTTTTTAAATGCTTTATTTTGATAGGTTATATTGTGTTTTGACAAGAGATACCGACTATCTTTGCTATCTGCGCTGTTTTTGGAAACTCATTTCAGTGAAACCAACCTCCGCGGCAGTGCAGCAGAGCAGAAAATAACACATAACACGCTTCAATTAAAGAGAAAAACTGAAAGGACACGTGTCTCTTGGGGCTACGGTACCATTGAATAAGCCAATCACCGCACATTGGCTGCTCTCTGAATCCATTACAATTTGCATTACAATCACATCTACATTATAGGGCTGATTATCAAGTAAAAATCTCTTTGAAATCACAAGCGTGCAAAAGCGTGATAAAATGACTTATAATCTAGCACTTTTACAGTTGTATTTTTTCTTTTACGTTTATGTTATATTCTTGTTTCTTTTTATTTATAAAACGTTTTAATTCATGCTGAATTTTGCTGCTGTGAGCAATAGTGAATGAATTCTGATTTGACCTTAACTGGACTAAATATTAGAGTCTGTTGATTGTCAGTGTTAACATAATCTAAACCAGACAGTGAATATGGAAATTGAACTGAAATAGAACATTCATGTACCAAACCTTTTCAGACAGAGCTAGCCCTTCAAACTAAATTGTGTATTAATACACACAAAAACACACTCAGACACTCAAACACCCAGGAGAGTGAATTCCAGGTGGTCTTGTGGTAACCACTTAAAAGCCTTTTCATTTATCCTAATGCGCCTGTTTAATGGCCTATTATGAGTTCCCAGGAGAGATCCAGCTTATATTAGCCCATCTCAAGCTGGTCCTACTCTGCTATGAGTACTGCTCATGTAACAGACAGTTCTTGTAATATTACCTTCATGGGTAAGTTAATGTTGCCGCAAAATAATATGTCTGCATGCATCTTAACCAGGCATCAAAAATCAAAAGAAACACTTTTAATAGAACTCTACAATGCCTTGTTTTGTATCATCGTGGAATCATTTTGTCTTTATAAAGATTGCAAGCCATGGTATACACACTCTTTAATCTGTCTCTTTCTGTCTCTTTCTTTCCTCATAACATCAGTCATGTGTGTTTCTACCATGACCTATGTAATCTTACTTGTCCCTTGGCTTGTCAAAGTTTGGTGTGCCATTTTATTTTTTTGGACGTCTAGCATTCTCCAGACATCATTATTTCAGCAGACCTGACTTCATTCACTCCATCACTTTGTGTGTTCCCCCCAGATCACCTGACCGCTATCTCCCCCCTGCCTAGACACATTAACATTGTAATTGCCTTTTAGCCCTTTCCTTTGAACACACTGCAAACTGGGCTGCTCCTTAGGGATCTGGAGCCTGAGGCCTACACAATCAACACACCAATCTGTTTCCATTACAACAGCCTTACAGCTACAGCTTCAAAGCATAATAAACTGATTTGTGGACTGTTTTTTTCTTCTTTTTGTCTTTGTCCTGCTATTTTTAATATATTAATGTTAAAAATAGGTTTATTGAAAAATCATGTAGTAAAACCAATGAGCAATGTAAAAGCAGTTCTGTCCAATCTATTCAATGCATAGCCTGCAGTTTCATAGCAATATGCAGTTTTGAACATAGGTGTTTCTCTCAAAACTAAAACTAGTTTAGATGTGTATTTTCAGTTCTGAGTCTACAGAGTGCAGAGCATAGTAAAGAAAAAAAATGTTCTTCAGCGCAGTGCAATAACTATAGTAATTGCACACAATGCCGGTTATATTGAAGCTAGGATTCTGTCTGAGCATATACATTTTCCACATTTGTGGGAAAATTAGATTTATGTGTGTGTGTATATATATATGTGCTGCCAGTCAGGTTATACTTTTTAATTTGGTGTTTCTAAATTACCAAGGTGCCAACAACCTGTTCCTGGTTCTAGTATCTTTGCCCATGTTAAGAATAAGCATGCTTCTGATTTACATATGTTTCCTGATTGGAGCATTCTCTGAATGACTCATTAAAATTCAAAGCTCTCATGGTCTGGATATTCATTGGGTGCAGAGGATTTTCTTTTAATTAGACCAAGCAGGAGAAGAAGCTCTCATACGAGCATGGGTAAAATAGGTTGAATCCAAAACATCAATAACCATTATTTTCCAAAGCACATCACAAATCTTAAACCCGCCACCTGCTGTACAATGCAAAGCTACGCTGTAAAGACATTATTGATTTTTGTGACAATGTGCGAGACACTGCTCAGGCACTGAATTTTTATTTATTTTTTTGCCATACAAATACTCAAGCCGCTCATAGTAGGCAGTTACAGCGATAGCAGTCCTTATGAAATAAAATTTAGAATACAGTGTTCTAAAAATCCATTGAAAAGGTAAAAAGATATACAGTATATACAATCAATTATTTAAAATTATAGCATTTTGACATTGTAAAAAGCAACTACTCTGGGAAAGGGCTATGTAATAACCAGTGTTTCTGTAACTGCATAACCCACCATAAAAGGAAAATTGTGAGTTTCATTCCATGGCAAAAAAACAGGGTTTTGGCCTCCAGGCATCAACTTAAGTGACATATATACCATTTACATCAAGGAACAACTTAAAATACTCAGTAAGTGCATTCTATGCCACCTTTAACATATCAATTGGTCCCCAGAGCTTCATCTGTTCTTCAGAGCTTACTTTTGCTCTTGACCTTAGCTCTCCATCTTTGGTTCTGTGGAGGTGGCATATAGAGTTAACCCCGGGGCAGCTGTAAATACTCCCCTCTGAAACTCATTAATAAACCAAACAGTTGTTTGAGCTGTGTGTGTGAGGACAGTGGGCTGTGCTCGCCAAAAGCAAGCCCAAGGCCATTTCCACCATATATATATATACTGAGAATACAGTAACACTGCATAGAATGAGCAACACTTGACATTCCTGTAATCCTACTAGTGCAGAGATTCTATAACTTTCTGCAGGCAGGGGTCCCTTCCACAGAATCCACAGACCCACTAATTTTATGTTTTATGAATTCCATCGAACTGTTCAAATGTTAGGACAAATATGTCACATCATATTTGTGTGTGTGTGTATGTGAGGAAGAGCTTGTTATTAGTGAAGTGTGGCTTTTAGCTATCAATTCACTAAAATACGAGTGTCCAGACTCACTATTTATAGGTTTACTATTAATTTATGCCTCCTGTTCATGGGCCTTTGAGGCCTTTAGAATTGTGATTACATTACGGGCATCCACAGATTTTGACACAGTGGACCACAAGATCCTTCTGTCTATCCTTGCAGACCTTGGAATTACCGGATCTGCATGGCGATGGTTTGCATCATACTTGCAGGGACGCTCATACCAGGTAACATGGCAGGGGGACACGTCCACTCCTTGTAGTCTCTCCACTGGCATTCCACAAGGCTCGGTTCCTACTGCAACTCTCTTCTGGCTGGTCTCCCTTTGCGCACCATCAGGCCCCTGCAACTTATCCAGAATGCAGCGGCACGGGTTGTCTTCAACATTTCTGAATTCAGCCATGTTACTTCTCTGCTGCGTTCTCTTCACTGGCTTCCTGTAGCTGCCAGCATTAGATTTAAAACCAGGCCCTCCATACTTGATGGCAATGGTCAAAAGCCAATCCGCACCAAGAGCCCTTCGAGCTTTAAGTACAACTCGGCTTGACCCACCAGCCCTTAAAATCCATGGAAGACAAGCGTCCAGGCTTTTTTCTGTCCTGGTACCAAAGTGGTGGAACAAACTTCCCCTGAACAGGAGTCCGAACAGGAGTCGCTTGCTGTCTTCAAACGCAGACTGAAGACCCAACTCTTCCCGAGAGACTTGGGCGATTAGTAGAGTACTATGATTGTGTTTAGTAGTGTCTAAGCTTAGAGGTATCTTTGAATTTTTAGTCTATTCAAACTAGCTGAGGATTCTTGAGTAAATAACAAAGTACTTTTGTAAGTCGCTCTGAATAAGAGCGTCTTCTAAATGCCTTAAATGTAAATGTGGCATTCTTTAGCAGCCGAATGTCATGCTAACCAATGTTTGTGAGCCCTGGTTGTTCTCGGAACAGGTTAACAGGAATAACCTATGTCAGCTGCTCCTCGGGAAGTACTGTTAATTGGTGTCCTCTTCCTCTGCTATTGACCAAACACTCTCCGTTGCTCTGTGACACTGACGGAAGATTTACCCCATGGCTCTCCGTTGCTCTGTGACACTGACGGAAGATTTACCCCATGGCGTCAGCATGTTGATGTGAAAGTTCTGACTATCCTTCATGTAGTGCATCAAGACCTCGTATGAAGTCTGCCCAATCCGTTTCTGCACTACATACAGTGTGTGCAGAATTATTAGGCAAGTTGTATTTGAGAGGATTCTTTTTATTACTGAGCAACAACTATGTTCTCAATCAACCCAAAAGACTCATAAATATCAAAGCTTAATATTTTTGGAAGTTGGAGTGTTTTTTTTTTTAGATTTGGCTATCTTAGGAGAATATCTGTTTGTGCAGGTAACTATTACTGTGCAAAATTATAAGGCAACGTAATAAAAAAGAAATATATACACATCTCACTTGTTTATTTTCACCAGGGAAACCAATACAACACCACAACATTTAGAAATAAACATTTCTGACATTCAAAAACAAAACCAAAAACAAATCAGTGACCAATATAGCCACCTTTCTTTACGATGACACTCAAAAGCCTTCCATCCATAGATTCTGTCAGTTGCTTGATCTGTTTACGATCAACATTGCGTGCAGCAGACACCACAGCCTCCCAGACACTGTTCAGGGAGGTGTACAGTTTTCCCTCCCTGTAGATTTCACATTTTATGAGGGACCACAGGTTCTCAATGGGGTTCAGATCAGGTGAACAAGGGGGCCATGTCCTCATGTCCACTCTTACTGGCCAGCCACGCTGTGGAGTATTTGGATGCATGTGATGGAGCATTGTCCTGCATGAAAATCATGTTTTTCTTGAACGATACCGATTTATTTCTGTACCACTGCTTGAAGAAGGTGTCTTCCAGAAACTGGCAGTAGGTCTGGGAGTTGAGCTTCTCTCCATCCTCAACCCGAAAAGGTCCCACAAGTTCATCTTTGATGATACCAGCCCATACTGGTACCCCACCTCCACCTTGCTGGCGTCTAAGTCGGAGTGGAGCTCTCTGCCCTTTACTGATCCAGCCTCGGGCCCATCCATCTGGCCCATCAAGAGTCACTCGCATTTCATCAGTCCATAAAACATCAGACAAATCAGTCTTAAGATATTTCTTGGCCCGGTCTTGATGTTTTATCTTATGTTTCTTGTTCAAAGGTGGTCGTTTTTCAGCCTTCCTTACCTTGGCCATGTCCCTGAGTATCGCACACCTTGTGCTTTTTGATACTCCAGTAACATTGCAGCTCTGAAATATGGCAAAACTGGTGGCAAATGGCATCTTGGCAGCTTCACGCTTGATTTTCCTCAATTCATGGGCAGTCATTTTGCGGCTTTTTTTCCAACACTTCTTGCGACCATGTTGGCTATTTGCCATAAAACGCTTGATTGTTCGGTGATCACGCTTCAAAACTTTGGCAATTTCAAGACTGCACACAGTGTATACGTCTTGCTACTTCGCTAACAAGCTGGTGTCAGACATTGGTAGCAAGATGACATTTTCCCCACTCTCAGCTCTCTGTCCTTAGCTGCCTTGTTGTACCATACTTTCTGCTGTGACAATGCTCTCTTCATGTTCTCCTGGACCAGCCCATTGAGCTTGCTCATCCTGAATACATGAGTCAGCACATTCTGTTTTTCACCTGTTGTCCATAACGCTGCCTTGGCTGGATCAGTGAAAAACCTGTTGATGCTTGTGGGACTTTATGATATGCAAACATCAATGGAAGCCATGTCTCCCAATCCGAACCCCTCTTGTTCACATAATTCTACAACATGGCTTTCAGAGTGCTGATACTGTAGACAAGGCCATTGGTATGATGGTAGTGTGGTTTAGTGTGAATGATATCTAGTATGTATCTAGTATATAGAGATTCCCAGCTTTGCTTTTAGGTAGAGGACCAACCATATCCATGCAGACCCGTGAGAATGGAATCTCAATAATGGGTACCCTATTGCTGTAGACCAGGCACTCTGGGCATGTTTTGCAAAATTCTGACTCTGCCTTAAAAAACTGCTTGCAATCCTACTTAGCATTTTTGCATGTCCTATATGCCCCACCTCCACCTTAAACTGGGTCAGAATGACCCAGTTTAAGCACCTCCTGCCTCACGCTCTTGGGAATAGATAAACTATATATATATATAACTATAGATAAATAGATGGAGTGATGGATGGATGGATAAATGGATAGATAGATACTTTATTGATTCCGAAGGAAATTGGAAAGTGTTTCGGAACAAAGGATCTCCTGAGTCTGTCGGTAGAGCAACTCTGTGACAGCAACCTGCCACTGAACTTGCTCCTTTGGTCCATAATGATGGTGTGCAGTGGGTGAACATCATCATCCATGATGGAGAGCAGTTTGTGCAGTGTCCTCCTTTCCGCCACCTAAACCACAGAAAGTAGATGCCCTTTTTATACAGGGTGTCTGTGTTGGCTGACCCATCCAACCTATTATCCAGATGCAGTCCAAGATACCATCTCCACATCAACCCCTAGCCCTTCGAAAGTCCACCACCATCTCCTTGGTCTTGGGGATGTTCAGTAGCAGGTTGTTCCTACGGCACTATGCCACAAAGTCATCCACAAGGAGTCTGTACTCCTTCTCCTGCCCTTCCCTTACACAAGCCACAATGGCTGTGTTGTCCAAAAAGTTCTGCATGTGGCAGGTCTCAGAACAGTACTTGAAGTCTGAGGTGTACAGCATGAAGAGGAAATCTGCTGTACACCACTTTTACATTTGTATAGAATGTCATCTTTCAAGATGACCTGCCCCCTATTATCACTGGTGCTTACACCTCGCTAACATTTTAAACAAATGGAGTCTCATCCTGTCTCTGAAATTGAGTTATGTCTTCCAGCATAAACAATGACCCTGCCTCAGGGACTGCTTAGCTGCTCTTTTACTTGTGTTCCTTTATTTTTTTCTTGTCTATTTTCTGTTTCTTAGTTTTTCTGACCTTAATGGTCTTTGAGTAAGTTCAAATTTCAGTCACCTCTTTTGCTGCATTATCCTTTTTGGACTGTAACCTAGTGCCTACTATAGCTTCTGCTACATACCACTTGCCTGGTCTATTAAAACTGGTATACATCTGACCCTTAGTTGATCTTTTGTGTGACTAGGGTTTGACTGGCTCCCATGTCTATTAAAGCTTTGTGCATTTTGTTATCCATTGTTATGGGAATCACTGTTTCCCTCATGTTGTTTTCTGAGCTTTCACTGGTCCTAACACAGGTGATTTGAACTTGACATTATTTTATGACAAGCATTAAGCATTACTTTATTGTCACAAGTAAAAGAAAAGTGTCTCTTTTCACTAAAAGGACCATTCCCTAACCCCACAGGTAAGTTTGTCTCTTAACCTTTTTACAGGAAGGAGAATTGGTGAGGACTGATCATCATCATCATCAGTATCACATTCAATTTTTAAGTCTTCATATATAAAGCATATTTTATAGACATAAATTTACGTGTAGGTCTATATATAGATATAGATAAGGATCACAAACAATTCAAACCCTGATTTAAAGTTCTTCTCAAGATTTATTCCTCTCAGAAAGTCCTTGCTGCTGCTGCTCTTGACTTTTAGGATCTGGGCTTGGGTTTTGGATGTAAAGCTGCTTTGATAAAATGTTGCTGCACAGATAAAGTTAACTGGAATAGCCCTTTAAATAAGAAGGAAAGGTTTTCAAGGTCCAACTTTAAAACCATAGTGTGTGTGTGTGTGTGTGTGTGTGTGTGTGTGTGAGAAAGAGAGAGAGAGAGAGAGAGAGAGAGAGAAAGAGAGAGAGAGAGAGAGAAATAAGAGTAACACTTTTCATTTACAGACAATGGTGGCACTCTCTAACTAACTGTGAATATCACTGCACTACATGAGGTACATTTCAGCTTTCTGTGTGTTTGGCAGGGGATCCAGCCTGTATCCTAAATGCATTCTAAAACAAGTGATCTCCTCCACAGGTAGCACATAGGTTAACTGTGTGTAAACAATGCTGTGTCTTTCTGAATAGATCAACAATATTGATAGTTTATCTATAAAAGAATGCCTCTTGGCCTTTCACAAAGGTGACCTTGATCAAATGAAATCTAACATGAAAACATAAATGTAACTGGTAAATGTCGTTGATTGTCAGTGGCTGTATAGAGCTGAAGAGTATTTTTAACCCTATTTACATGCCTGCCTTCTCCTTCGCCTGTTTTATATTTAATGATTTTGTGTCCAAGCTGTTGGCAGGATTGTGGCTCATCCCAAACCAACTGACTGGTACTACCAAGTACAAAAGACATTGGTCAGTATACCCATTGCAGCACCATTTTGTGAACCATCATGGAGAACACTGCAGAGGGGGTGGAGTCCTGAAATCTTGCCAGGCTGCTTGCCACTAATTGCCTCCAGCTGCAGCCACTTTGGGCTCACTCAAGGCAACCTAAAATGCACCCTGACTGAGCATGAGAGAAACTACTAGAGAGGATGTGCAATATATGACCCTTTCTAACCTCTCTAAAATAGCCATGGCAAAAAAAGACACATGGCTCAGTCATTCGCACAATTATCTTTTTCAAATCTAATTTTTCATATTTATTTAATGTAAATTACATAATAATAAGCCAACAACAAATGCATTTAATGACAATTAACACCTGTTAATTATCTATTCAAAATCCCCATCAGCTGATTAGCTTCATGCAGCAGGCTGTTCTAGAAAAAATCATCAAATCAGGGTAAAACAGGTAGGGGAAATAAAAAATGAGACAGAAAGAAAGAGAGAGAGAGAGAGTATATTGACACATTTAATAGACAGTTATTTACATTCAACTTAGATGTGCAGTTAAATGTTATTTGAATGTCAGATGAGAATTTACAAGGCATCTTTAACAGACCACCCAAGTAAAGTGATAAAAAGGAATTCAGTTTTTCCAGAACAGTCCAAGAAGTTGGAATTAAATTAAATTATTCTTGTATGACATTATAATATGTTTTACATTTATAGGTACACTGTCATTGTTAAAGAATATTTTAAATAAATATAGTTAACATATTTACATTACGTTATACATATTCATTAACAATTATATAATAAGTTCAAATATAATAAATAGTTATCATTCATCATCAAAGCATGTGTGCTGTACCTCAAATTATACCATGCTTTTGATATTTGTAAGTAGGCTTGGAGCCTACTGTATTTACACTTGCCTGTTTATTAGGTCCACATACCTAGTAGTTTCATTTGCCATTTTTAAATTATTAATAACTTTCATTGCAACTGGCTAGGGGTTTGTTGACAGAAATTTGATTGCATGTTAGAAATATGTCAAATAAGTCAATAGAGTTGTCTAAAACAACTCAGAATCAGAGACCACTGCCTTGCACAAACAAAGAAAAGGATACAAAAAGACAGCAAAGGCACTGAATGTCCTAAAGATACAGATGGAAGCACAGTTTACAAGTTCAATGTTAAAGGAACACTAGCAATACTACATTTGTGTACATGATCTAACACTGTTAGGTCTATATAGGTATGACTGGTCCAGTTAAAAAACAAAGCTTATTTGGTCAGTTTTCCACTGCTGTTTGAGAAAATGCTGGATGAATGGACCAACATCAATAGAGAAACAGTAAGGATTCCTCATTTCACCATGGTTAAGGTTGGGTTTAGATTAAGACGAGTATTAAGAGAGATTAAGTAGTGAGTATGCTTTAAGTTTACTTTTTACGTACTTATCAGAGATATACTAACTAATATTATACTTACGTATACATGGATTATACTGACAAAGTTAATTGTTTGCTCTAAATGTACTTCTAAAGTCTACTTAAGGTTTGCCATAGACATTCTTTTAGTATACTCAGCTTATTAATTTATTATACTTTGATTTGGGGTTGGACAAAGTTCACAGAGGCTGCAGGGCACAAATTCTCCCCTTTTTGTGTGAACTTGAATGTATCATATTGCAGTTACATTTTGGCTTCCAATACAATATTTGTTTGAACATTTTAATTGATAAAGAAAACAATCATTTTTTAAAATTCTGAGTATGTTATTAATTGCTTTATGTGTGGTATATTGGTAATATTTATAATAGTTACTGTCAAGTGTAATTAAGTACAGTTAAATATATATTTTAAACAATGCATAAATGGAAACTAGCAGCATACATCAAAGTAGTGTGTGTCAGCTCCAGAAGCCTGGCATTATGAGTTTAATCCTCACTCCGGTCTTCATCAGTGAGATGTTTGGTATGTTCTCCCCATGTTAGCGAGGGTCTGTGCTGGGCACTTTGGTATTCTCCCACGTCCCAAAAATGTGTATAGTAGGTTCAATGCTAAATTGACCCTAGGTAAGAATGCCCTCAGAAGCAAGTTTACTACTTTTAAAATAATACACGACTTAAAAGTATACTACTACTAAACTGATTTTAGTATACTTACTACATAAAGTATAATTCTGAAATGTACTTAAGTTCACTTAATAAAATTACAAAACTTTTTTGTAATGGTATGATTAGCTTTAGGTTATATTAGGTTTAGGAGCAGATTAAGGTGATCAGGAGGAGTTGCCTGAAGAAAGGAGAAAACACCATGCCTTGTGTGAGGAAGATAAAGCTTGGCCATCTTTCCAACAGGATGATGATCCCAAGCATACATCAAAGTCTACCAAGGCTTGTGTTTCAGATGTCTTGGAAGATTCTGGAGTGGTCATTACAGTGTCCTGCCTTGAACCCTTGAACCATTGAAAATCTTTGGTGAATTTGAAAGCAGTGATTGCAGCACACAAACCCAAAAATATTAATGAACTGGAAGGCATTGCCCATGAGGAATGGGCTAAGATTCCCCAGGAACACTGCCAGGAGCTGGAGTTTGGCTATGCACTGCAGTTGCAGCAGCAGGAGCAGAAGGGTGCTTTAATAAGTTCATAAATCATTCAAGTAATAGTAATAGTAATAGTAGTGACATTGTGTGTTGAATGTGGAGAAACTACTTGTTCTATTAGTTGTATTTAGCTATTTAAATTGTTTAAATTGCTTTATTGGCTTATTGCAAACAGCTTAAAGTTTGTCATTTTGCTAATAAACCAAATGCGCAATGGGGGTTGAATAATTTATGTTTTAAAAAAAATTATGCACAATTAACTATATCTCTTGTTGCAAAATGTTGCAGTCTTTGTACTTCTGTTTGAAGTAAGGTAATGTATCTGACTTTCCTAAAAAGGAAAACTTAACATCAATACATAATTTTAAAGCAAAGCAAGAAACGGTGCAAACATGAAAAACATTGTTAGTGGATACTAACATCACACCAAAAAATGTGATAAAAGCAGAACATATGCTAATGTCCCTGCTCCCTACCCAAGTAAATAAAAACTATTTCCTGAATCTTCACAATTTCTTCAATTTCTATGCATGACAAAAATATTGGACCACTTCTCCCAGAACATTGTTGCAATCACAAATGTTTGGAATTCATGCACACAATTGATATTCTACACAAAACTCCACTCTTTTTCTAACTGCTCCAGGTCTCTCAGATTAGAAGGGTCTTCTCTCTAGCTGCTGTTTTGAGTTCTCTCCATAGTGTTCTGTATGATCTATACTCACTACTGGCCACTTCAGAATCCAGTGCTTTGTCTTAAATTATTTCTGTGTGCTTTTTGAGCTATGCTTTGGGGCACTGTCCGACTGGATGACCCATAAACTCTAACAGTATGCCATACACTCAAATTATTTGTCAGTCTTCAGATTTCATAATGCTATGCACACAGTCAATGCATCCAGTGCCAGTGCCTTCTGAGTCTCCTATTATATTCAGAGGCAATGGATAGACCTTGTGTCTGCAGGTCAGCTTGAATTAGTTGGAAAGTTTTTTACCTACCTTTTCTGGCCAATGAAGTTAGCTATAGTTCCACTGGTTGCAACTTTCTTAAAGACATTGTGCACAGTTAAAATAGGACAAGTAAGATTTCTGGAGATGGAGCTTTAAGATTGGCCATATTTCTCCACAATTTCTCAGACAATATTTGCTGCAGCTGATATTTGCCAAAAAATACAAATTAAAGAAGCATTACATGACTGAAATTAAAATATTTCTTACAAATTTAGGTGCCAAGTTTGTCCAGTCCATTTTTATGGAGTTCTGTGTGGAATGGTATCAGATTTGACCCTTTTCAGGAAAATAAATACCAAAGAGTACCAAATAATTTATAATACCACAACAAATTTCTAAGAAAAATGGTTCATTGTGCGACCTACATAATAGTTGTATTTTTATTTAAAAAAACAACCATTGCTACTCTAAACATTCATGATAAATATATTTTAGGGACTTTAAATTATACCATGAGGGAACATCCTGAAGGAAGTTTCAGATACTGGAAATAAACGAGTACCATCCAACCCATAAATCTTTAGTGACACTCCTAATTACAGTGCAGTTATTCATTTCACTATGCTATTTCTTCCAAAAACAGATATTGGCTTTGCAATGCTAAAAATATTTTAATCACACTACAGTGAAATATCTAGTAAGAATTGTGTATCTTATTTTGGATTAATATACAATTGTGTACTTAGTAAATAGATTAACATGGCAGTGTACAGATTTAACAGAATAAATCTACAGTAAATCAACCATGGAAAATCTGGAGTGTATTTCACTCTTTGTCTGTTTCCTCTGTGTCTGATTTTTTGGGGGGGTTGAGAGATAATTTGGGGTAATTTAAAGGCTTGAGTGGCTTTTCACTGGTTGTAATGACTAGCATTTTTTCAGCCTTTTGTTCCATCTTGGTGTGACTACCTCTGAACATGCGCACACACACACACACACAGCAGAATTGTGATCACTTCACAATCTGCTCTAAATGGGGGTGGGGTCTTTCTCAACCGCCCCCCATCCGTCACCACACACTGCACACAGACGAGTGGCATTCTTGTTCCCCCTGCTGTTATCATACCTATACCCACTGCACCTGATAACAGATAATCACCCTCTAACACTTCCATTCTTATCAGCAGCTACAGCTGCAATTCCATAAAGGAGAGCAAAGAAAGACCATTAACAGCTCTTGCCTGTTTCCTTTTTTATTCTGATCCTTATTTTTCTGAGTGATGAAAAGCTAAAATTCCCTGGTTTAATATAAAAACCTCAATCAGCTGCTAAGAAGCACCCCTCTTTAAAGTGCATACATTGTTTTTCGCACCAAGCTTATGATATTCAAATTTGTTTTTCCTTTTTATATATCTTTTCTTTAAAGTGTCATTTTAATCTACTGTCATCTGATCAATTCCACCATTTTCTGGTCAGGTATGGTTTGTTGTAGACTTAATAGTATTTGCCATATTAATTTACTGACCTTTTCCTATTTCTGGGAGTGTTATCTGGACAATGTACCTAGGGTATACTAGAGTAAACAAGACTCAAGAAGCTAAACAGCTGGGTTTGCTCTATGTAAATGACAAGCAATATGAATTTTCGAGCCATGAAATACCAAATACAAGTATTTTAATCAGTTCACTTGCAGAAACCTGAAACGTTAATATAAGCACTAAAGCACTAAATCACTAAAAGAGGGCCTTACTGAATGTGGAAAAGAAGATATGACATTTGTTTCTTTGTTTGTCTCTGTTCAGCTAAATAAATCACCAATTGGCCAGTCCAGTTCACCATTTTACCTAAAATGCTTGACATTTTCTCCAGTACAGTACAATCTTGACAAGTAATAAAGAAAGAAATAGCAATAAAGAAAGAAAGAAAAGTCAGCTTTCAACGAGTACAATTAAAACAGAAAAATCAATACATGCATACATACTCACATACAAATATGACCTTATTCTTTCCCCACAACATTTCCACTCATATCATTTAATAACTAATGTGGAATGTATAAATCCTATAGTGCAATAATTCTTGACATTTTTGTTATGTCTTACCATCATTCATCAATGCAGCTTTAACAAGTATGTATGAAAGGAACTGTTTTAGAAGGATCATGAGCAGTCGAACCATGAAAAGCAAGCTGTGCGTCCTTTTGCCACCACAATTTCAGCAGCCATTATTACATACCATTAGCCACAGTGCTTCAAATTGGTTGCTATGGTTATCTATTTAGCTTTGGCTTGGGGATTTAATGAATGATGACTTCTGTGAAAGAGAGGGGGTTGATAGAAAAGGGTAGATGGATGGAGACAGACACGGACAGACAAAAAGATTTTAGGGAAGTAAAGCTGTTTGGGTAATATTTCAAGATAGTTGCCATGGCCACAGTAATTGGACACTGAAATAAAGGCGGAGAAGGGGAGAGAACAGGAATCAGGTAGAAAAATAGCCAGAATTAGAGCAGCATTAGAGCAGTTTTAAATTTCATTCACCATGTACTACAATTCCTAAAATGATCCTTTATAGAAATAGTAATAAATGTGCACCACTGAATAAATGACTAACAACATAGCCCAGGGGACAAAATTCACATCATGACGTATTTAAATAACCATGCAGATTAGTTCAGTCTATAACATTTGTGAATCTAAGTAATACATTTTAAAACTGGAGCAAACTTAGAGAGTTTGATTTGATGTTATAGAAAATTTCATTTTCTTTTAAATACACTTTAATTATGCTGAACATTGGTTCATCTATTGTACTGATGAACAATGTATTGCACATTACAATATGATATACCATGATATTACAATGTCATGGTATTAGATCTGATTTAATAGTAATCCATTACTTAAATCAGATCTAATACCATGGTATTCTTATATCATATAAGGCATATATATATATAGGCATAAAAGGTTGATCAATTGTTATGTATGTACTGTGCAATACATTGTTCATCTGTACAATAGATGAACCAATGTTAAGCATAATTAAAGTGTATTTAAAAATTAAAAAAAGAAAAATTAAATTTTCTATAATATCAAATCAAACTCTCCAAGTCTGCTACAGTTTTAAAATGTATTACTGTAGTGTTGACAGTGGTAACAAAACAGGATGTAAGTGCAAGCTAAGATACTTTTAAAATTTCCACAGCAGAAAATAAGCAATTTAAGAAGGAAATATAAGCAAAAGACAAGGAAAAGAAAATAAATGAAAGGAAACAGATTAAACCGAATAAAACAACTGAACTGAGGGTGACTGCAGCAAAGTACTAATTAAAAACAGTTAGACACACCTGCTGAAACCTGGATTTAAGCCAGGGACAACAGCACACACATTCGATGTGACCAAAATTGTGCCCCATTCATTATCCCCCACAATGGAAAATTAAGATCTCTATAAAGGACAGAATTCAACATGGTAGTGCACAATTTCAGACAAATAGTTGTGCGTGTGAGCTCACTGCTGCACGACAGCAGATTGCATTACAAACAATCTGTACATCATAACACTATATAATTACTAATTACTAGAATGAATATGCAACCATCTGAATATAGTCAAGTCAAATTTATTTGTATAGAGCTTTTTACAACTGTTGTCATCACAAATCAGCTTTACATAATTAGTAATTAGTAAAAGACAGAGACAAAAAAGAAATAACGTAAGACATGAAGTATCAAGACCCCCAGTGAGCAAGCCAATGGTGACAGTGGCAAGGAAAAACTCCTCAGAGCTGGAAGAAGAAACCTTGGATGGAACCAAGACTCACAAAGGAGACCCATCCTCCTCTGGTCAGAGCTATTTAAACATTATTGATAAAAATTACCAAACCAGATACAACAGATAGTTAATAGTGGTGATATTAATAGTGGCAGATAGTTACGAGTCCATTTAGGTTTTAACATGGTCATTAAACAGGTAGCAGTGGTAGGAGGGTGTGCCGCTGGTCTGGTATGGGTGGTGGGTGGGGGGCCTGATGCTCGGACTGGTAGGTGGCAGCTGGTCTGACGCAGGTAGAGGGGACCTCAGCAGGCAATCTTCCAGCATGTCGGGCTGGGTGACCATTTACTCGGAGAAGGTAAAAAGAGAGAGTTTGTTCTGGGAGGATTGTATGGAGAGCAGAGAATGTTGAGCAGTATCAGTGTTTTGGACGACTCCAGTAGGTCTGACTATAACAACCTAATTAAAAGGAGAGAGCCAGAAGGTAACGCAGACACGGGAGCACCCTGAAATGCTAGCGTCCATCTGCTCCACCGTCCACAAACCTGAGTGATCGCATGTAAGCAGCGAGATGAAAGCTCCAGCATCTCAGTGTACTACAATTCCCTGTGTCCGCAAACCCCTGGACCTGCAACCTTTATCTAAGGGGAAACATTAATTACCAAAAGCTAAACTACACAGATTAGTTTTCATCTAAGATTAAAAGATTGAGACTGTCTCTGAGTTCCGAGCATGATCTGGAAGGTTATTCCAGAGTTAGGGGGCTTTATAAGAAAAGGCTCTTCCCCCTGCTGAGGTTTTTTAAATTTTGGGAACAAGTAAGAAACCAGCACCCTGAGATCTAAGTAATCTTGATGGTTTGTAATATGTAATAAGATCCCGCAGGTACTCAGGAGCGAGGCCATGTAGGACTTTATATGTTAATAGAAGAATTTTGTATTCAATACAGAATTTAACTGGGAGCCAATGAAGTGCTGATAGAACTGGACTGATATGGTCAAATCTTCTAGTTTTAGTAAGGACCCTGGCTGCAGCATTTTCTACCAGCTGAAGTTTATTGAGGTTCCTGCTGGAACAACCTGATAAAAGTGCATTACAGTAATCTAGCCTTGAGGTAATAAAAGCATGTACTAGCTTTTCTGCGTCCTGTAGAGATAAGGAGTTTCTTAGTTTGGCAATGTTACTAAGCTACATAAAGGCTACTAATCCTACTAATATTAGCTATATGTTGCTCAAATGATAAATCTGAGTCGAATGTGACACCAAGATTTTTAGCTGCTAGACCAGGAATAATGGAAGCATCAGCCAAGTCTAACATTAAGTCTGATAGTTTATTTCTAGTGTCTTTTGGACCTAAAAGGAGAACCTCAGTCTTGTCACTGTTAAGAAGAAGGAAGTTATGTGACATCCAGAGTTTTATATCCTTTGCACAGTCCTCCATTTTCTGTAATCTAAATTTATCATCAGGTTTGGCTGATATATTAGAATATAATACCATTTCTCCAAGAAGCTATGTCTGAATCTTCAAACCAAACACTCTAATAAATAATTATTATTCCATTTACATTTTTATACTAATTATTGCACTGAACAATACTACAAAAGGCTGGAACCCCAAAGTTGTTCATTATACAATTCCATAGGCAGCTAATATCACATCTTTGTTGAAGGATGTGATTTAATAAGATTGATTCTAAGCTTGCTTCTAGAATTACAAACACTTTTCGATTCTGTAGTTGCTATTGTTCATGATGATAAGAGCTGTGCCAATAAAAAAAAAGAAAAACTATTATAAGACTAAAACAATTATCGCAAAGGGACTGGTAGGCCAAGAAAGGCCTCCACTGCTAAAAGAATCAGGAGGCGGGGGAGCAGAAGACAACACTGCAAGATTTAAAACACTGAAGCAGAATTATAGAATACAGTTTGCAAAAAAGAGCCTGCAGAATTTGAGAAAAGGCCTTATGGACAGATACAACAAAGAATAACTTGTTCTAATCATGTTAACATGATCTAAAGCATACCACCTCATCAGTAAAACATGGTAAGGTGTCATGGCTTGGGCATGCCATTTGTATTGGTGCACTTCATGTACCAGTACCAGTACACGTCTTTATGGATGCAGACACACTCATTGGACAGTGCTTCATCTTGCAGCAAGATAATGATGTCACATACTGGAAAAGCTCAGAAACAAGAAAAAAACTGGGGATGGGCTTGGATGCTTGGTAAAGCATCACCAGGGAACATGCATGATATATGCAACAAAGCACTAAACATGCTTATGTAAAATAATTTGCTCTTTCCTTTTTTTAAGCCTGCCACTCATCCATCCAGAAGCGATTATCAAGTAAAACGTTAAAAGAGAGAGCATCCCTAGCACCCGATGTGTCTGCTGTATCACAACCAGTTCTCTGGGTAAGGATGTTCTGGTTAGTTTCTCCTTCTGATCTTCATATTAAGAAATATATTAACATATATGATTTCTATATGACAATATGTAATATAAACATATGTTAAAAGAAGAAATTAATTTTACAGTTTAGAATGTCAGTTTACTATATATTAACTATATGGACAAAAGGGACACAAAAAATCAAGAGTTATATTAGTTGATCCTGCTTTTGTTGGAGTAACTGTCTCTACTGTCAAAGAAAGGCTCTCTACTAGATTTTAGAGCATTGCTGCTATGATTTGATTGGATTTAGTGACAAGAACGTTAGTTAGGATGTTCAACATCCCACCTCATCCCCATCTCAGCCCAAAAGTATTGCATGGAGCACAATCATTCCAAAGAACACAGTTCTACTGCTCCACATCTCAATGCTCCTGTGTAGTGCAAAATGGACAAGGGCATTATAAATCTCAAACTAACGGTAGCCACACAACATTTACAAAGCAGGCTAACGCTGAATTAAATTAAATTAACTGCCTTTTTAAAGTCATTTTAAAAAGACAAAATAAAAACTATATGTATACAATTATATGAAACAGTCCTGTGTCTACAGCAAACATAAAACAAATCCTATGTTTATTAAATTAGACAGACCATTGCTGCTGAAACAAAGCCTTCTCAAAATTGGGAACTTCACAAAAAAACAGCTTGAATTCCATGTTCATCCAAAGGGATCTAAAGAAGCGCACCTGCACACTTGTTTAGCAGCAGAAAGAACCAGAAGTGTTGACAACACAGTGTCCAGTTGTCAGCTAATCATACAGTAGTTGAGTCTTGTGAAGCTGAACGAATACTGCTGGAAGGTCTAATTTAAATTGCACATTGAAATTCTCTTTCTTTTTGCAAAAAGGAATAATCTAAAAAATATCTAAATTGACCCAAGCTATCCAAAAGGTAGCGGGTCCCATGTTCAAGTAAATGACAATGTTCTGTGGAGCTCTGCTACTTATTCTGAACTGATGTCTTTTCTGTTACATGCATACACACACTCTCTCTCTCTCTCTCTCCAACTATTTACCCCAGATAAAATGGGAAGCATTTTTTGCACAAGCATTTGCACTAATAACTTTACTACCTCACTGGACTTTATTACACACTGCATAATTTGCACACTACCGGCAATTATTTATTATTCTCTGTCTGTACTGTGTTGTGTTGTCTGTCCGCACTTGTTTGTGTTGCACTTGTGTTTTGTATGCACTGTCTATGTTGCACCATGGTCCTGGAGGAACGTTGCTTCGTTTCACTGTGTACTCTGTGTTGATGTAGTTGAAATGATAATAAAACCCACTTGACTTGACTTGACTTGACTTGACTATTGATATGTTTTACTTAGTGTGTCTGTGCACGCTTAGACTCATTTTTTTTGTTTTTATGGGTTTTCCATGATAATTCTGTTTTCCTTGGGTGCAGTGATTTAGTCTATCCAAATATCCTGCCTATTCTTCTGCTAGGAAGCCGCTTTCATGTCTGCAGCTGTTGGAGAGCGACACTGGGTCGATTCCGTCTCAGAGGTGGCGTTGTACCCTGCCATTTATTTTGGAATATCTTTCAAAAGCACAAAATTAGGGAATTTGTTTATTCAAGAGCATCCATATGGCTTTGATCAGATGTTAACAACCAGGAGGAGAATGTCAATGAGGAGGTGAATGTATCCAACATCTTACCATGGCGGTGAGTCTCCGTTCATTAGCATTACGATGTAGGATGAAATAATATCCGATTGTTTTGTTTAGGATTTTAGTTTTAGAATCAAATCATCCTAAAATTATTCCATCTTTCTAAATGGGAAAATCTGCAATTTGCAATGCAATTTAATGGTTTTTAAAAATGCTGTCTAATACATAATCTGATACTGAATTATTTCATAAATTGGGCCACATCACTGCTTGAGATATGGGGACGTGCATGTAAAGAAATAATGCTTTGTTTCAAAGCACCCAGTAGGCTAACTGGATGCGATTTTACCTGCTTGTACCTGAATCACCACACCCAAGAACTAGGACGTTATCCATGATAGGTTTAATGTCTTTGAGGCTAACCCATGCTGCTTCCTTTGGTATACCTTAAGGGCAACTGAGACCAAAAGGGAGTTTAAGCCATCAGATTCTCTCCCCAAGATGCCCAGGTGGTGGTCATATGGATGCTTTCTTTATGAAGTCTGCACTGAAGTAATTCATCTCTGGTGTCCACCAGCATGAAGGTTTTTGCTTTCGGAAGTGAATGCAGGACAAGTGAATGTAGGTGCATAATGTAGTTGTATGCAGGTTGTGTGATTTCTTAACAATGACCATATTGCTGATCCACTGAGTGGACTCTGTCACTGGAGCTATATGGCCATCTGCCTATCTGCCTAAAACTGGTCAAGCTGTGCTTTGGTATCTGCCTTCATGGCTACTGGGACATTTCTAGGGGCCCACTGCATTGGCTTTACAGATTCATCCAAGTCAAAAGAGCATATAATCAGGGACGGACTCAGTAGAGACATAGAAAACATGCTAATTATTCTAATCAAGAGCATGTGATTAGCCATTGTTGGAGTCTGTTAATGACAAAGCATTCAAACTGGATGGAACTGTAAACTGAACAAGGCCCAAGCGCTGACATGGATTAGTAGTTGGTCTGGCTCAACTATTTTAAACTCCAACTTTTGTATGTGTTGTGCCATACTGTACAATACATGCTGTTGCTCCAAATAAAGAAATATGAGCTGACCAGACCATAGCTGCAGTTTAGTGTTTGGAAGTAATAAAGCTTTCAAGTCGTGTTTTATCTTTCAAGCTCATTACATTACATGTTGCACTGCAGTCTAGCTGGTATTGCATTGATTTGTGCTGGATCTGTAATTTGACATCCCAGATAGTAGTCAGTCATTAAATGAATGTTAAAATCAACCTTAAACTGTCAACAGTAACTTCACTGAATCAACTCTCCAATCTGATGTTGATTCATCAGCACACACATTGCAACTACTTAAGAGAAACATCAATAAGCAGAAACATCTAAATAAAAAAACAAGTGATCTTTTGTTTGCCAAATAGTGAACCCATAATCATAATTTCTTTGCATAGACCATGCAATGGTCTATGACTATTGGTTAATGAATTACTAACACTTACTAACACAATGTAAAATGTAATAAATATGACCAATGAGTCACATTTATGTAATAAAATTCAAATAATGCAACTATAATTTAGCATAACAATCATTTATTTGCACATTAGAATACAACATGAGTACAAATGACTCAAATTCAAACAACCTTGTTTGTTAACCACTGTTGATTGTGAAATGAAAAGTCTTTTAAATAAATGTTACCACATTCTTTAAATAAAGAATTCAAAGAATTCATTTAAATCAGTCTAACTATTCAGCTATATAAATTTCCAATCCAAAAATTGTATTTTTAACTAGGGCTAGTAATAAGAAGTAAATATGAATAACACTTCTGAACTACAACTTAGTCCACCTTACAAACAACTAAAATAAATACTTTAGAAAGACCATGTTAAAATACAGGTCTAGAATCAATCAATCAAATAGAATCAATGCAACAAAAGTGAATTCACCTGTGATTACTGACACATAAGTTAGAAAACCTGTGATCACTGTGACTTCCAGTTAGCCTAATTGCACAAACATTGTTTTAAAATGAACTGTAAACACCAGAACCTTCTGAATTTTGGACCTATGAGCTGTGAAAAACAATTTTTTACCAGGAATTGACAAATCTGACTGAGAGATTTCATAAAGATGAAACAGGACAAATGAAGCCATTCTAGCCAACTAAAAGCCATTCAATACAGTAGCAGCAATAATCAGAAGGTATAAAAAAGAGCCTTAGAACTACTAATCAGAGCTGCCGTGGCAATTCTCCTAAAATGAGGCCACAGACAGTGTGTTACTTGAACAATCTAGCTTTAAAAAAACACAATGACAAAAGAAATATATGAAAGAAACATGAAAAAAAATCTGATTATCAATAATCCTATCAACACGTTTACATGCACTTGGTACCACTGTCTATTTTCACACATGCGCAGACTGAGAAATCCAAGAATATCCAATTACAATGCACTATGAAAACCGATTAATTAGCTAAAACACATTTTTTTAAGAAGCAGACTTCTTAATTATATTTCTAGACTTTACTCCTATCTAATAAATCAAAGTATACTGTTTACATGACCACTTGAATAATCAGATTACTTCAGAAGTTAGATTATGATTTAGATTATGCTACACTGATGAGCTAACAGTCTTAAATCATTCTACACTGAGAAAAAAAAATAATCCAATTAAACAAAGATGATTAAGTATGCCTCATTTGGAAGGGTTGCCAGGAGAAAGCCTTTTTCTAAAAACAAGTTGGCAGAACTGGTTAAGTTGTTCAAGCCACAAGACTGGAACAGTTAGTTATTTGTGTGGGTTTGGAGTTAGCTTTGGGTTTTGTTTATTATGTTGGCCTTGCCTACCCCTGTTCTCTTGTCTTTTTTGTGTTTTTTTTTTACTCTGATCAATACACTCTCGTGTTTCTCAGGTTTTACTAATGATCTATGTAGTTCCACCCACCTCCATCTCATCCCTTAGACTGACTTGTAACAATTGCCCGCCAAAGTCAAGACCTCAACCCAACTGAAATGCATGATATTTTCATTTTAGCTTTATTGGTAAATCTGTGGAATCTGGAGTCTGTTGGTCATCTGAGGTTTTATTTACTACTATAATACCTGCTAAGGACCATGTTTTTTTCTATTGTCCTGCAACATAAAGTCATGGAATTCAAATCACACTTCAAACTAAATTACCACTGCAAACCAGAATACATAAAGGAACCACTACTCTGTCCTACTAGTCTTCAACAATTACTGTTTATGACATTACAATATCATGCACAAGACCTCCAAACCATGTAACAAAAAAGAACACAAAATAAAGGAAAAAGAAAAGTGACTAACATTACTCAGTCACGCTCTAAAGATGTTACAGCAACAAGTCAAATGTAAGAATCTTTGTTGCTTTGGTGTGGTATTATTTGCCTTTTGTTTGCCTCAGTCCATCTGATACAAATGCACCTAATTAACATTAGATGTTGCAAGTAAATAACTGTGGCCAACTAAAATAATTGTGCAATAGTTGTGATGCACATGTATAGACATAATTGTTTTCTTTCATTATGGATGAATTTATTTTATATGTTGAAGACAATATACTGTCCTCTTACAGATTCCTGTTCAAAAGGTAGAAGACAAGCACTTACTTAACACCTTAACACCTTAACTGTTCTGCAGTTTGTTAATCTGTTGGCTCAATCAAAGCTACTTCAGACTTAGCTGTGCACACTCTTGGCACTTTACCACCCCTTAATTAATGTCTTGTAGCTTTGCAAGAACGTAATTTCTTAGACCAGTACAGTGATTAAACTCATGACACATTGTCATGACACTAGAATATGCGCTGTCTGCTTTGAGATGTTTTCTTAGAACATCCAAGTAAGACATTTTTGTCTGGAGATGTTTTATGACGCTGTCATATAGATGTTTGTATTCTCTATCTGCTCGTTGTCTGTATTTGCGGCTTCTGTCCACAATGGCACACATGACGTGTCCAAAGGCTTTTCTCAGGAACATGAGAAATTTTGTAATAGTAACTCATGAGTCTCATTCTGAAGATTAAGGAGTCCAATGCTTAAGCTCCCCGGAGACTCAGGAGTGGCTTGTGGTCCATCACCATTTTAAAGTACTGGCCTATTAGGAAGTCTTGGATAATGTTCAAGTCTAGGCTGAAAATGCATTTGTTTAGTTTAGCTTTTGATAATCAATGTTCCCTTTAAATAATGGTTGTAGATCCAGGGGTTCATGGACAGGAAATTGTGGTAAACTAAAATGCTGGTACTGTCATCCTGCCGCTGGCACACAATTACTCAGGTTTGTGAATACTGAAGCAAGTTCTATTACACCATGATTATTATATTATGATTGTGATCAGAGCAGTTCAACAGAATAGATGGTTTGGTAACTTTTATCATTAATTTATAAATAGTTGTGACCAGAGGAGGATAGGCTCCCTTTGGAGTCTTGGTAATTGTGGCTTGTATAGTTGTTTCTTTAGCCTAGCCGCTAGACCAGAACGGCGTGTAACAAACTGATTTTGTGGTAATCCGCTATTAAGATGATCCTGACATTTACATTTACATTTACATTTATGGCATTTAGCAGACGCTCTTATCCAGAGTGACTTACAAGGTAACTCGCATTACAGAGGTGGGCCAATGTAGTGTTAGGAGTCTTGCCCAAGGACGCTATTGGTGTAGCGCAGCAGAGTCACCCAGACTGGGAATCGAACCCTAGTCTCCCACGTAGTGTGGTAGCTCACTGGCAGGTAGTGGTGTTATCTGTTGCGCCACACCAACCACACTTAGACCAGTCGATTGTCTTTAGCATTTGCTGTACTAAATGCAACATTAACGAACAAACATATAAACAAAGACACAAAAGAAAAACACCATTCAGGAGAGCATTGAGTCATTGCGACTGTGTGTGCCTTATTATTATTATTATTATTGTTATTATTATTATTCATGTGTCTACACACTTGCCCACCTTACGTTTTCTTCTTATTATTATTATTATTAGTGTGACTGCAGTGGTTTTGCAACCACCTAGCAGAAGAAACCAACAGCTATACTATAGCAACCAACAGTTATAGTAGAGCAGCACCTTAGCAACCAAACCTATACTATAGTAACACCTTAGCAACCACAACAAATGCTTAGCAACCAACTGCTATGCCGTAGCAACTCCTTAGCAACCACCAATAATCCCCTTAGCAACCAAAAGCTATATCAGAGAAACACCTTAGCATTCTCCTAGCAATGGCTTAGCAACCAACCGCTATACCTGAGCAACGCCTTAACAACCACCATGCAACAGCTTAGCAACCAAAACATATACCAAAGTAACACTTTAGCAAACTTTTACATCATATTGACACCTTAGCAACCACCTAGCAACACCTAAGCAACCAACACCTATACCAGAGCAACACCTTAGCAAACAACGGCTATACCAAAGCAACCATCTAGTAACACCCTAGCAATCAACACCTACATCACTGACACTGCTGACCTGCAATCACACTCGAAGTTTCTGCAGGATTATTATTGTGCCTGTTTTTAAGATGCCACTTGTCCTTCAATTTTCAAGATATCGATACAGTTCCAACTGACAGATAATGTCTTTTATACAGCCTTTGGATATGTTTGCAATATTGTAGAACTAACAAATGATGAGGTCACAATGGGCTACTCTCCCACAACAACAGCTGAGAGAACATGCGTGGCACCTTCTGTCTCTATAGCTCTCCAGTACTATCTGTGCATGGAAAAGCTTTTTGATCAACCACATTTTAGGCAAAAGTTTTGCTGCCCCCACATTTTGGCAAAATGTATTGTCAAATGTATTGAATTCGCTGTAGTACCATTCTTTTGGACAAAGATTCTGGCATCCCACATTTTACCACACAAGCTATAGGTAGCAACACATTTGCAACCACCTAGCAATGGCTTGGCAAACAACAGCTATACAATTGTAACACCTTAGCAACCACCTAGCAATGCCATAGCAACCAACAGCTATACCATAGCAACATCTCTGCAACCACCCAGCCATAGCTTAAAAATCCACGGCTATAGCATTGCAAAACCTTTGCAACCAACTAGAAATGGCTTAGCAACCAACAGCTATACCATAGCAACACATTAGCAATGGCTTAACAACCACCTATAAATATCTTGGCAATCAACAGCTACAACATCACAACCTATTTGCAACCACCTAGCAATGACTTAGCAACACCTTTGCAACCACTCAGCAACATCTTAGGAACCAACAGCTATACCATAGCAACCACCTAGTAATGACTAAACAACCAACAGCTACACCATATCACCCACTATACCATAGCAACACATTAGCAACCACCAAGTAATGCCTTAGCAACCAACACCTAAACCTTAGCAAACCATAGCTATACCAAAGCAACACCTTAGCAACCACCTAGCAACAGCCTAACAACCACTTAGAAATGGCATAGCTTTTTTCACAACCCGTGTGGTGTGTTCTGTCCATGTAAGTTCCCTGGTAATGTGAACACCAAGGAACATGAAGCTGCACTCTCTTTCCACTGTGGTCTCATTGATAGATACATACAGGGACAAAATTGTTGGTACCCCTCGGTTAATGAAAGAAAAACCCACAGAAATAACTTGAATCTGACAAAAGAAATAATAAATAAAAATTCTATGGAAAATTAATATTAATTAACAAATGAAAATCGGACACTGATTTTGAACAATGCTTCAACAGCATTATTTTTAAAAGTAAACTCATTAAACAGGCCTGGACAAAAATGATGAAAATAATGTGACCAAAGGGACATGTTAAATCAAGATGTGTCCACTAATTAGCATCACAGGTGTCTACAATCTTGTAATCAGTCACTATCAAAAGTTAAACAAAAAAAAAAAAATTAACTCCTAGCTTTGCAGGTTTTGTGATTTACTAGATAGCAAACCATACCATATCTAACTATTTTAGCCAAGATTGTGCTTCAGTATACATTACCAACTATATGCAAGTTTTGCAACCTTAATAGCAACAAACTGCTATACCACAGCAACATCTCAGCAACCACATAGCAGTGGCTTTGGAACCTACAGCTATTCCATACCTTGGTAGCTAGCTAGCAATAGCTAAGCAACCAGCTAGCAAAACCACCAAGCAACCAACACCTTTACTGTAGCAACACTTTTGCAACCAACTTTGTCTGTCTCTCCCTATACAAATGGCAGCCTGTCTCTCTGTCTATCCCTCAACAACTCTATATTTATCTCCATGTATTTCAATGTTTTTTTATCTGAATTGTGTATGTGATGCATCTGTACAAAACAGTCTAAATTGGTGAAGTGAAATGATAAAAAACATCACATCATTAGTCACATGCTTAGTGAAATAAAGTCCACCTGTATCACATGATCTGTCAGTATATACACACATTTTCTGAAAAAAAAAACAGTGGCTGCTACACCATTAAGCAAGACAATAACGAAACAACACAAAAACCAAGACGTCAGGGACAAAGCTGTAGAGAAATACAAGTCAGGGTTGGGTTATAAAAACCTATCCAAATCTCTGATGATTCCTGCAGCACCATTAAATCCATTATCATCAAATAGAAAGAACATGGTACCACAACAAACCTACCAAGAGAGGGCTGCCCACCAAAACTCTAAGCAAAGAGGCATCACAGAGACCAAACGTAATCCTAAAGGAGCTGCAGAGATTCCAAGCAGAGACTGCAGTCAAGGGTCAAGGGGGAGATTGATGGTGCTAAATACAGGGATATTCTTGAGCAAAACCTGTTTTTGGTCTGTCAGTGATTTGAGAATGGGACAGAGGTTCACCAGACCCAAACACATACTGCTAAAGCAACTTAAGTGGGGAAAGCTACAGTGAGGAAACGTAAATGCCGTAAAAGGTGGCTCTACGTAGTACTGACTGAGGGAGGTGAATAGTTATGCAAGTTTTCTGTTATTTTGACATATTTGTTGTTTGCTTTGCAAAAAAATATATATCAAATGTTCAAAGTCGTAGTCATGTATTGTAAATAAAATGATGCAAACCCTCAAATAATCAATTTTAGTTCCAGGTTGTGAGGTAACAAAACACAAAAAATGCAATGGGGTGAATACTTTTGCAAGGCACTGTATTCTAGTGCCATTTTCTTGAGAAGGGGGCAGTTCCTGATCTGTTCCATGTTCTGTGCCAGCAAGTAATTTTTAGATTCTCCATCAGTGGCACCTTCTTTTCATTTTTGCTGCAGGCCAGGTCAGTAAACAGTAGAACATTTAAACCAAACACAGACAGAAGGTCTTGTCTCATCATCATGTGCACTGGAAAAAAAGTTTTTTTTAACTTTGTAAATAGAGTGAAGATTATTAACATATTCTCTACAAGAATATACTAGTTGTGCCTTGCTACTTTAGAATGTCAGACATAATTCAGTGTGCCATTTGGTTGCTTTGTAATTACAATTTACAATTGTACAAATACAATTGTTAATTTAATTCTAAATGCCAAAGTAAAAGTTACAGCATTTGTCATTTTAGCAGTTGATGCAAAGCCAGTAAAACATTGCCTACATGTGTGAAAGAGAAATGATGAATGCAATAAGTAGCTGGGTAGATACTGATGGCGAACACATTTTGTCAGTTACATCAACGGTTCTCTATAGGTTGCCAAATACATTTAGCAAACAATTAGCTTCTGATTCTATCACTTCATATACCAATGTAATATTGACAAATTTATTATCAAATTAATGTCAACAGTTCTTTACAGTAAATCTGGGTGAACTTGGAAAATGGTTTGATTAATTGCAAAACAGTTAACAAGGCAGAAGATGTGCATGCAGGGTTAACAAACGGACACTAGTTATGTCTTGTTTTTTTAGTTGTAGCTGCTGAAAAGCCAAATTGAACTCCTTATACATATTTATTCTCAATATTAACAGTATGTTTAACGGTATTCTAAACTTGATTCTATTGCATATGTATACCATGTGTGCACTGTTTAAGCTGGACAACAATTTATACATTTCATTTGATGCTCCTTTCATTTGATTAAGACACCTTTTTCATTGCAAGTTAAACACATATGCATACATACATACGTACATACATACAACATAAAAGACTTTTAGGTACTCTTACTCACTCCTGGTAATTATTATTTGACCCAAACATTTTAGACACACCTGCCACACACAAACAAACACGCACAAACACTCTTCCATACTCCTTATACTTAATATGCCCTCCCTCAATCACTCCAACCACTTAACCAACAGGAACAGATGCAATAATCTGTCAAAAATCTTTTTTGTATTTGTAAGGATGTCAGCAAACGCATGATCAAATATGAACTGTATGATCATTGTACTGGACAGTGCTGCAGCAGAGGAGGTGCCAGATAACAATCATTGTTATTGATGAAACAGCGGTACTGGATGGATATCTGTGCCCTCTGTTCATGGGACTAATCTGTTCCCTGAATCTCAGTTATCAACAATGCTGTGAGAGACATTTAAAACATTCTAAGCAGGATGGTTTACCAATTGCACTGATTATTATTTTGTGCAGCTACTAACACATTAGAAACAGTTTGAAAACTCATTGAAGACACTGTGACACTTAATACTTCTGCATCTTAATTGTACCATTGTATCCTTTCAACTGTTAATTGAAAACGCCATTCCATTAGTGGGGCAATAAATAAAAAAGTATAATGTTGTCTGTCACTTTGTAAGTAGTTTTTGAATGGCAATCATCAGTATTAGCATTTATGAAAATGAATATCATAATGTAAAAATATTTGACAAGTAAGCATTACTAATATACTGCTACATGATTACTAGTGCTAGCATGTGCACTTTAATAACCATGGCTTAATGTGGTGCTACATTGTTTAAGTAAAGTCTACTAAATCTAGGTCTGTTTTTATGTTTTTAAAGTAAATCCTGCTCTACTTTCTTTTCAGTGTATGTAAATGCAAAAAAAATAACATGCATAGAGAATATGAAAAATAAACGAATAGGCATACCTCTTCGCACTGCTTTGTTCTTCAGTCTGTGAAAAACACCCTCACGCTGCTCTTAGGGTAAAGGGGGTACAGCTCGAAACCTGGGATCCAACGCCGTGCTCTCCAGCAGATAATCACGTTCCTTATTGTATCTCTTAATATTAGCGATGGCAGCCGAGCTTTCCTTGTTGGACTCCATGCTCTGCTCAATCATGTATTATATTACTGTATGGTTCTTTTCACCGGATAGCATGGCTGTGCCGGTTTTCAGAGGTTTCAGAAGTTTCACAGTGTCCTCGGCATCAGTGAAGTCGGAGTCATCCAGACAATCGATTTTACGGGCATCTCAACTTATCTCCGTACTCGCGAGATCTGTCGCTATCGCTGCTTGTTGTTCGAATTTGCGTTAAAGCTTTTCTACAGAGCTGTTTCTTTGCGTAATGACATCCATTTTTAGTTTGTGCGATAGAGTCTTAAGTGGTTTCTGTTTAGCTGTTAGCACACCGATCCAGTCGATCCAGCAATCACCTGACGCGAGTTACGCCTAAACCTGCCTGGGACGCAAGCTCAAGAGATTACCACGTGCATTTGCTTATGGCAAAGGTTATGAGACCGTTTATACTGTCGTCAATAACGACGGATCTGGACTTCTTTCAACACGCTGGAACCCAAGTACAGCATTTCATCACGCCCGCAACTCAGTCGCACTGTCCTACCAGCTTTATACAATACAAAGAAAATGTGATGTAAATGTTGAAAGAAGTGGATGGACTTCAAGGCCTGCTAACTATGTTACTACAACGGCACTTGTAATCACCGGCGAGTGGGAAATGGCGAGCGTCCTCTTTTGAAGTTGCGCAGTGGCCTAAACATAGCCGAAAGGTGTTTGGCTCACACTTTAAAGCTTTTGTGCTGGACTCAAGAAGTGAGGCTGCAAAAGCACTTGATAGACATATTTGGCTTTTGAGCACTTTCTTCATTGCAGGCAGTGGCCGGAGCTTTTTCACTGTGACTGCGTTAGATAGGTGGATACTTTATTGATCCCGAAGGAAATTAAGCAGCCAATAGCAGTTACACAATACAGCACAATAAGACAATAAATACATGTATATTTAATTATAAATGCTGCTTCAGATTGGTGGTGCTAGCTGTTGTGTTGGCCATTGTTCTTTTGCAATATTTGCAAATGGTTTTGGTTGTGTCAGTTACCCTGTTACCTTTTTTCATGTTGGGAATCACGATGGATGCATCCTTGATCTCTAAATGACCCTTTATTAGTTTCAGTTGCCGAGTTTAAGCAGCTGCTATGCTAACAAGTGCAGGAGTGTGGGGGTAGGGCTGGCTAGTGTGAGTTAAATCGATTGCGACCTCTGGTGTTTAAACAATGCAACTGCATTAGATGGCACAATAAACAGAACGTCATATCAGTCATATGTTTCATGGCATGCACATAGTCTCTGCCATCTTAAAAATTAAAATAAGTGTGGATAACAATACAGTTACGGTACATGAAAAAGCATTTATTAATCCATTAATTTCATGATTGAGTAATCATTCATTCTTACACATAATACTTTAGGAAAGTAAGCATGACTCATGCATGTCTAATGAAGAAGCAATATATTAATTCATGTAGTAATTAATGTACAGATATAATTAGGTGACAAGTTATTCCTGGTGTTCATACAGGTCTTTGTGGTAGTCATCAGGCAATTTGTCAGCCAACACCTTAAATAACAAGAATGTTTAGCATTACTAAATCATTATTTCTTCATGAGTTCATGAGGTTTGTGAACCAATACTATTATTTGAACAATGAAATGTCAGATGAAATCATCCAGACATCTCAATATGTAACACTTGTGAACTTTTATTGTTCTTGAATTGTGCAAATTGTTCAGGAGAAAAGAGCTTGACAACAAATAGAGAGCACATGTGAGTAATGTATTACCAGTATACACTGTATACTATATACTATATATCATATACTATACACTGCTTAACCAAATAAAGGCCAACATGATATGGTACTCTCTTTTGCGTAGTTTAGAAATTTTGCCATCACACGCAGCAAGGTGCTGCCAGTGATTTGTCTTTGGAGAGCAGCTGAAACAAAATGGATAGTAAAGTCCTA
Organism: Salminus brasiliensis; assembly: GCF_030463535.1. Lineage (NCBI taxonomy): Eukaryota > Metazoa > Chordata > Actinopteri > Characiformes > Bryconidae > Salminus > Salminus brasiliensis. The sequence continues at coordinate 12,149,298 of NC_132884.1, read as the reverse complement.
TTAAAGGTAAAACAGTTATTGCAGTTATGATCAACACATTAACTTGGCAAATTAAGATATGGCAACAAATAATTTAAAGAACTATCAATAACAATCTATTTGGTTTATTCTTGCTATGTTGCTATGTTCTACTGAAGTAATAAACTAACATGTGCTAGCTAAATATACTGGCTGTAGTTAACCACTAACTCATGTTATAGATGAGCATCTTACCAGTTGACAAGTACTGTCAGTGTCTGCATAAGGAAAATTTACTTCTAGCTGATGTTTACTGCAAATGTTTGCAGCATAAAAGTCACAATGTCACAATTGACCTAAATAAGAATGCAATGAGTGTCTTCAGAATATTTTGAGAATAATTAAGATTTTCTTAAGAGAATATCTGAGAATGGCTTACTGTCTTCTTAGTGTTTAAATTAATACCCTTTATAAGTGTTTTCTTAGGAAAGCGTTTGTGAATCCGGCCCCAGATTCTTAAATTGGAATACACAAGGATCTTATTTATTTTATTCAAAATAAATTCATACTTCACAGTATGATGATCACGCTTACGTTTTTGTGAAATATCTAATGTTTTTATACCTTATCCAAGGCATTGCACTTTGTGACGCTTTTTGCTGAAGAACATAACCACAAACATATGTTGCCTTTAAACAAATAATTTTTGGTCCCATCCTATTTGCACAATTACTGATGGAGAAGTTATCTTAACTGGCACATCTTCATGACACAAAGGATTATTTATACATCAGGTTATACATTAGTTATATGTCAGAACTTTGACATACACAAGGCACAATTACATTATACTCAGCTTTATATTTTATACTCAGTCCAACATATTAGGGGCAAAATAACTATGCATCAGTGGAGTGAATAATACATTTTACATTTAAATGTTGAGAATCATTTAAATTTTATCGCTCTGTCCCAGCAACTCAGAGCTTTCTGGGGTCCCGAAGCTTCTCTAGAAGCTTCTCAAGATCTTCCAACTTGGTGGTGACATTGTTAAATGCTGAGCTGTAGTTAACAAACAGCATTTTACATATTTACCCCTCCTAGTGTCCAGATGAGTCCGTGTTGTGTAGAGGAGATGTAATGACATCATCTGTGGTGATGAAGTGTCTGACCAGCTTTTCAAATCACTTCATCACAGCTGCTGTGAGGGCTACTGGGCGATAGTCATTGAGGCAGGCTGGCTTGGGTTTCTTTGGAACAGGGACAATGATGGACTGATTGAAGCACACTGGCACAACGCCTAGCGTTAGGGACGTATTAAAGATGTTTGCAAATACTGGAGCAAGTTTAAATGTGCAGGCTTTAAGGATTTTACTGCTGATACCATCTGGTCCTGCGACCTTCCTGGTATTAACTCTTTTGAACACTTGTATGTATGGTCCAACATTACAAATTAACATTAAACATTAAAAATTAAACCATCATCCAGGGAATTCTGCAGAGCAGTCAAAGGTGTGTGAATTGTATCTTAACAGAAACAAGAGTCAAGAGAAAAATGGTAAAGAGAAATAAGGATTAGAAGAAAAAAAAAGTGATAAACAAATAAAAAAAGCTTAAGTGGAACTGTAGCCATTTTCAAGTCTCTCCAGAAATGTTTGCTGTTTCAAGTTATGGCTCTGTCTGGGCCATTCAAGGACATTGACAGAGTTGTCCGCAAAGCCACTCATGTGATTCATAAAGTCTTGGCTGTTTCCTTAGGTTCATTACCTTGTTCAAAGGTGAACCTTCGGCCCAGTCTGAGGTCCCAAGCTATTTGGATAAGGTTTTCATTAATATCTCTGTACTTTGCTCCATTCAGCTTTCCCTCAACCCTGACCAGTCTCCCTGTCCCATTCACTAAAAAACACCATCAAAGCATGGCACTGCCACCACCATGTAGGGATGGTATTGGGCAAGTGAGGACATGACACCTTTAATTGAGGCAAATAAATGTTGATTTCATCAGACCAGAGTTTTATTACAGTCTGATAGTCCTTTGGGGACCTTTGGAGCTCAGCCGAAGTAACAATTGGGTTTCTGGCCGCATCTCTTACCTAGGCCCTTCTCCCCTGATTACTTAGTTTGCTCTAATATGCATTGTCAGGTATGAGACCTTCTGTAGACAGCTGTGTGTCTTTCTATGTCAACTGAATTTTCTACATCCAATCAAGATGTAGAAACATATCAAAGATAATCAAGAGAAACGTGAGGCCACCTGAGGTTTATTTAAAGTGTTAAAGCAAAAAGACTTAGATCCATGTGAAATAAATTTGCAAAATTTAAAAAATTCTGTTTTCAATATGGGGTATTGAGTGCAGAATGATGGGGGTAAACATGGTCTCATCATACAAAACATAACAAAAAACACAACAGCATGGCCTAGTCAGAACATCCTAGAAAGTTCAGCCCAAGAGCAGACCACAAGATCCATAATGAAGTCACAGGACCTACTGGTAGCCCCTGCAACAGTTGATGTCAAAGTACAGCATGTACCATCAGAAAAATACTGCCCAAGTTTGAATGGGAAGTGTGCAATGAGGAAACTCAAAGTAAGTACATTTACATTTACATTTACGACATTTAGCAGACGCTCTTATCCAGAGCGACTTACAAAAGTGCTTTGCTATTTACCCAAGAAAAACCTTAGCTAGTTAGAATAGACTAATAGTTCAAAGATACCTCAAAGCTCAAGCACAAGTCAACAAGGTGACCATAGTACTCTGCTATTCGTCCAAGTATTCTCGGAAGAGGTGGGTCTTCAGTCTGTGTTTAAAGACAGCGAGCGACTCAGCCGTTTGGACACCCAGGGGAAGCTCGTTCTACCACTTCGGTGGCAGGACAGAAAAAAGCCTGGACGCTTGTCTTCCGCGGATTTTGAGGGATGGCGGTTCGAGCCGAGCCGTACTTGAAGCTCAAAGGGCTCTAGGTGCAGATCGGCTTTTTGCCATCAAGTATGGAGGGGCTGGTCCGTTCTTGGCTTTGTAGGCCAGCGTCAGGGTTTTGAATCTGATGCGGGCAGCTACAGGAAGCCAGTGAAGAGAACGCAGCAGTGGAGTGATGGCTGAATTTAGGAACATTGAAGACGACCTGTGCCGCTGCATTCTAGATGAGTTGCAGGGGACCAGCCAGAAGAGAGGTGCAGTAGTCAAGTCTGGAAGTGACGAGAGACTGAACAAGCACCTGGGCGGCCTCTCTAGAGAGCAAGGGTCGAATTCTCCGGATGTTGTACAGGAGAAATCTGCATGACCGAGTTACGTTTGCAACATGACTTGAGAACAATAACTGATCATCCATAACTACAACAAGACTTCGAGCTTCTGTAGAAGGTGTGACCAGTGAGTTCTCTAAGGAGATGGCAAGATCGTTTTTAGATCCAGCAGTTCCCGGGATGTACAGCAGCTCCGTCATGCTGGGGTTAAGTTTGAGGTGGTGAGCCGCCATCCAAGAAGAGACGTCAGCGAGGCATGCTGAGATGCGGGCAGAAACCTGTGTGTCAGACGATGGGAAAGAGAGCATGAGTGTTATCGGCATAACAGTGGTAAGAGAATCCATGAGAGGATATCATTTTACCAAGAGAGCTAGTGTACAGTGAGAAAAGAAGAGGACCAAGAACCGAGCCTTGTGGAACGCCAGTGGAGAGACTACAAGGAGTGGACATGTCCCCCTGCCATGTTACCTGGTATGAGCGTCCCTGCAAGTACGATGCAAACCGTCGCCATGCAGAGCCGGTAATTCCAAGGCCGGGAAGGATAGACAGGAGGATCTTGTGGTCCACTGTGTCAAAAGCTGCGGAGAGGTCAAGAAGGATCAGAACCGATGACAGTTTGGCAGCTTTAGCTGCATGAAGCTTCTCTGTAACTGCAATGAGAGCAGTTTCAGTAGAGTGTGCAGCTTTGAAGCAAGACTGGTTAGGGTCCTGTAGATTGTTCAGAGTGAGAAAGAGAGACAGTTGGTTGTAGACAGAAAGTTCAAGAATCTTTGAGAGGAAGGAGAGAAGAGAAATGGGTCTGTAGTTGCCAATGTCCAAGCTGTCCAGAGTTGGCTTCTTTAGGATAGGCACAACTCTGGCAGACTTGAAGGCGGATGGTACCTGACCTGACTACAAAGAGCTGTTTATGATCAAGGAGATGAAAGGAAGGAGATTTGGAGCAATAGTTTGGAACAGAGGGGATGGAAAAGGGTCTAGCGGACAGGTGGTATGATTATTAGAGGTGAGAAGATGTAGGAGGTCATCTGTGGAAAGAGGACAGAGAACAGGGAGGAGGAGGGCAGTGTCTAGAGAGGGTGGTAGAGCCAGGGGGGAAAGATCGGCGGATCTTGTCAATCTTTTCTTCGAAGAAGGAGACAAAATCTTCTGCAGACAGGGTAGTGGGTGGTGGGGGAGTAGGAGGGTTGAGGAAAGAGGAGAAGATGGTGAAGAGTTTGTGTGGGTCAGATGCAGATGCTTCCAGTTTCCCTCTGTAGTAAGATGCTATAGCAGCAGCAACTTCCGTTCTACAGCTGGAGAGAAGAGACTGATAGGAGTCGTGTTGTGTCTTCCTCCACTTCCTTTCAGCCATTCTTAGCTCTCTACGGTTGTTGCGGAGAACATCTGACAGCCACGGGGAAGGTGAAGAAGAATTTGCTGACCTAGGTGAGAAAGGGCAGAGAAGGTCGACAGAGGTGGAGATAGATGAAGAGGAGAGTGTCTGTAGCAGTTTCTAGTGGGAGAGAGGAGAAAGATTTAAGATGAGAAAGAGTAGTCAGGACAGTTGAGGCAAAAGCTGAGGGGGAAACAGAGCGAAGATTGTGGTAAAGAGTGGAAGAACTGTCAGGAGTGGTGATTGAAGGAGCAGAGAGGAGGAGTGAGTATGAGATAAAGTGGTGGTCAGAGAAGTCCAAAGGAGCAGGGACAGGTCTGCTGAAGATCAGGTCCAGAGTGTTCCCTGCTCTCTGTGTTGGTGCAGACTGGTTGAACGTCAAAAGAGGATAGCAATGGAAGAAGGCATGATGACTGGAAGGCATGATGACTTACCATATTAAGATATGGTAAGTTGTTAGTAGACATGACAATACTGGGCTTGTACATGATTTCACTTCTCTGGTATGCTAGAATATACTAGGTCCTGTAGTCTATGAGGTAATAAAAGGTTCTCCAAGAGGAAACCAAATAAAGAGAGTATGGAACATAAAAGACCAGAAGTACACCCTATAATTTGGCAGCACCAGTTCTCCCTGTGTCTTATCTCGCTGAAATCTTGCGACACATCTGAATTTATATTAATCAACGATGACTTTGTTTTAACTTAAGTCCAATTAATGTTATACCCAGATAACGAGCTAAACAAAGCTATGGGAGAAAATAAATGTGGTAATTAAGAATTTGTGTTGCATACGTAAAGAGGATATCAATGGTGTACAATGACATGCAGTGCTCTGTATTGCAGACAGTGATAGGAGACACTAAGGGATGCTGTCTAATTTTCTGAGCAAGTCTTCTGTCCAAGGCAGCTCAGAAAATCCCAATCTAGCCTATTATTAGGGTTTAGTCAAGTCAAGTCAAGTCAAATTTATTTATATAGCACTTTTTACAACTGTTGTCGTCACAAAGCAGCTTTACATAATTAGTAATTAGTAAAAGACAGAGACAAAAAAAGAAATAACGTAAGACATGAAGAATCAAAGACCCCCAGTGAGCAAGCCAACGGTGACAGTGGCAAGGAAAAACTCCCTCAGAGCTAGAGGAAGAAATCTTGGGGGAACAAGGGGCACCCATCCTCCTCTGGTCAGAACTATTATAAACATTATTGATAAAAAATTACCAAACCATCTATTCTGTTGACCTGCTCTGATCATAATCATAATATACTAATCATGGTGTAGATAGCCAATAGTGGTGATTTTAAAAAGTCCATTTAGGTTTTAACATGGTCATTAAACAGGTAGCAGTGGTAGGAGGGTGTGCCGCTGGTCTGATATGGGTGGTGGTGGGTGGGGGGCCTGATGGTCGGACTGGTAGGTGGCAGCTGATCTGACGCAGGTAGAGGGGACCTCAGCGGGCAATCTTCCAGCAAGTCGGGCTGGGTGGCCATTTACTCGGAGAAGGTAAAAAGAGAGAATTAGTTGTGAGAGGATTTTATGTAGAACAGAGAATGTTGAGCAGTATCAGAGTGTCAGCCTAATTAAAAGGAGAGCCAGAAGGTAACGCAGACACGGGAGCGCCCTTAAATGCTAGCGTCCATCTGCTCCACCATCCACAAACCTGGGTGATCGCATGCAAGCAGCGAGACGACAGCTCCAGCATCTCAGTGTGCTACAATTCCCTGTGTGTGAACCCCTGGACCTGCAATCTTTATCTAAGGGGAAACATTAATTACCCAAAGCTAAACTAAACAGGTAGGTTTTCAGCTTAGATTTAAAGATTGAGACTGAGTCCCAAACATTATCTGGAAGGTTATTCCAGAGTTGGGGGGCTTTATAAAAAAAAGGCTCTTCCCCCTGCTGAGGTTTTCTGAATTTTGGGAACTACTAAGAAGCCAGCATTTAACTGGAATTTAACTAGAATTTAACTGGGAGCCAATGAAGTGTTGATGGAACTGGACTGGACTAGTTTTAGTAAGGACCCTGGCCCTAGCTGGTCCATCTTTTCCACCAGAAAGCAGAAAGTTCCTGAGCAGTTGCATCACTGTCTGGTATGGAAAGTGCAATGTTTCTGACCACAAGACCCTACAGCGAATAGTGAGGACAGCTGCTGTCGTCTGGCAGAAGCATTCAAGCCATCACTGTCAGATTCTCAAACAGCTACTACCCCCAAACTGTCAGAATTCTCAAGGACTGATTTGAGACCCCCGCTCACCTCACGCACACTCACACACACCTACACATCTCTCTTGATGCCCCACCATGTGCCTAATTGCACACCTATCATGAGACTGTATTACAAACAAACTGCTCTCTTCTATCTCAGACACTGCTGTTCTAATGTCTATGTTATAAGATGACTGCAAATAGCTATATGTCATAGCATGTTACATACCACTGCAACTTATCCCCACTACACACATAAGTGCTGTGTCGATTGTCGTCTGTTTACTGTGTCTAATTTATGTTGTATTTATCATATTGTTTTGTATTTTACTGATTCTGTTTACACATTTATGTATATGTACTGTATTGTTTCTGTTCCATGTTGCAGTCTGAAGTTTTGGAGGAATGTAATTGAACTTTTCCAAAATATTTAGTCTAATTTTTATCATGCATTTCCAGATAAGAAAGATAAAGAAACGACATGCAGACTTAGACTTATTCAGACTTCCTTGGGGAACACTGGGGAATGCATTATGTACTAGTCTTTAAACCTTCTTTGGAACTTTATGTTTGAATAAAGTTTTGTACCTGCCTTTCATTGGCTTTAGAGCAGGATTGATTTTTGCATTATTTTTAAAGAGTTTATAATGGGTCATTTTTTTGAGTAATTAAATATTCTCACATGGAAAGATTCCTATGTAGCCCCTTAGTTTTGACATATTAATAATTCAGCAGTTTTTGAAATGCTGTGAAAGCTAAGGAATTGCTGTCTCACTGAACAGCAACGTATGACGGATAACAAAAAAAAAAATCTTAAAGTCAAAGTAAATATTGTTAATGTACAATACATGCACAACCCGCC